>NC_069504.1:940702718-940882718 GCF_027579735.1 Bombina bombina | reverse complement strand
AGGATGACAAAAATAGGGTAAATAAAAACTTCTTAAGTATAAATGATAATAGTCAAACCTCAATGCAGACACTTTGGGTTGCATTTAAGGCATTCATAAGAGACCACTTCATCAAACAAGCAGCGACAGCAAAAAAAAGACAGGGGGGATATCTGGCTGAGTTGACATGTCGTATGCAACATTTGCATGAACAATTGCTGCAAAAGTATACTCCCCAGGTAAATGCCCAGTTGCAACTGACTAAAGTTGCAGAGAACCCTAGAAAAAATGTAAGCAGATATATTACTATACCAATAATAAGACTACGTCGCATCTGGCCAATAAGCTACGTAATAGGGAAGAACAGCACAGAATAATATCCATTAAAGACGGGTCAAAAATCATAACATCGTCTAAGGATATTGGGAAGACATTTTATAAATATTATCAATCTTTATACAATCTGAGTTCCCAGACAAACAACTCTAGTGCACATAAACATTCTATAAGACAATATCTTGACACATTACAGCTCCCAATGATATCACCAGAAAACTTTGAATGTCTAAAAGATCCTATCTCATTAGAGGAGATTAATGGTGTGATAAAACACATGAGATTAGGAAAGTCACCAGGCTCAGACGGCTTCACTGGCAGATTCTATAAAAAAAACTTTAGTGACCACCTTTTCCCCATCTTACTTAGATTTTGACAATTAAACTGCTGCATCAGGTACATTTCCTGCTAAGTTTCATGAGGCCTATATAGTTACACTACTGAAGCGGGATAAATACCCCTAGAGCTGCAGTTCAGGCCTTATATTCATGCCCTACCGCTAGAGTGAGAAGAATAGGTTTCACATCTGAAAAGTTCACAATAACGAATAGTACTCGCCATAGTTGTCCCCTGTCTCCACTGCTTTTTGCGTTGGCTGTTGAACCCTTGGCACAGGCTATAAGGAGAGCAGACAATATTAAAGGGATGGAGAAAGGTAAATCCCATCATAAAATTCCACTGTTTGACAACTATTACGCACGTTTCCTAGAACATCGTTACAGGCATTTTTGGTGATATTAGCTATTACAAATTAAATGTGACTAAGACAGAAGTCTTACATATCAACATCATAAAAGAAGACCTGGAGTATCTCCAAAACAGACACAAATTTAATTGGCCAGGCAATTCTATTAAACATTTAGGAGTCTTCCTCAGCCCGGGTACCTCACTAGTAATAGCCAAAACCTTTATAGACAGGCTCCCTGAGTTTAGATCCCTTCTAGAATCTTGGGAGTTTTTGGAAATCTCGTGGACAGGGAGGATAGCAGTCATCAAGATTTCCTTTCTCCCAAAACTTACTTACTTGTTTAGGTGTATTTGAGTTCAAATGCCTAGAACAATTCTTAACAAATTGCAAGGTATTATTACCATGTACATCTGAAAGGTTAAAAAACACACACATCCAGGCACATACTCCAGAAATCAATTAGAAAAGGAGGACTAGCTCTCCCTAATGTGATATTATATCACAAAGCAGAGCGTCTTTCCCACATACTAAGCTTGAGTAATGTTACAAAACCCCCAAGATGATAGGATGTAGAACTGACCCTAATTCCAGATACCATACAATTGCCAAACTTAATCTGCATCCAATCTCATAGAAAATGCCTAGGAATACTGCTGGACATTTTGAACTTATGGGATAGAATTAAACATCTTCATAATATAGCTCCCCACCGTTCACACTCCAATCTGTCTAGAGCATAAAAGGATGCTTGCAAGAGACTCACAACACCTTTTGGGATAGTTTAGGTTTCTTGTGGGTCATGGATGTATATATAAACGGCAGGTGGTTACAGAGCATGTGAGCAGAGCGGAGCAAGCGGGGAGCGCGAGCGTGCCGATTTTGGACAGAACGCAGAGCATTATTTTTAAAAGGACAGAGGGTTGCCCTATGTCCCGCTCCAATTTTGCTCCTTTTCGCTCTGATTTCGCTCAAACACACGGCGCCACACTCTGAAGAGCGTTATTTCTAAAGGACAGAGCGTTGCCCTATGTCCCACTCCAATTTCACTCTAACACATGGCCCACACTCTGAAGCATGCCCAAGCCAACCCAAAATCCCTCTGTCTTCTTGCAACTGCAAGTTGTCTTGTTTCATCAAAAGTAGACTATTTTCTGTAAAAAATATTGCATGGAGTTCACCAAGTATTTCAAAAAAGAAACTGAGAATTCATACAGGTGTACAATAAATACAAAAATAACTAACAACGATAATGTGGTAGAAGAAAAAGAATGTGGTAACATCGTTTCAGTCAGTAAATATTCATTTTGGAATCTAAAAAGACACCTCTCTCGAAAACACGAAAGTTTTTTCTTTTAATTTAATTTGTGATTAATTTTTATTTTATAGAGAGAGAGGAGCAGCAGCAGCTACAAGAGAAAAGGGGTAAGGATTTCAAAGATTTTTTCACTGCTCGCAAAGGCCCAACCATAACAAGCAAGAGAAAGAGAGAGCTGGATGTTGCATTTTTTAAAATGATTTACATGGACTATGAACTGCTGAATATGGGAGAGCGGGAAGGGATGCAACACTTTGCCAGTGTGGCTCAACTGGGCTACGCCCCCCCCCCCCCGCTACAACACTGTCCGGGACATGCTCATGCCACATGCCCTGGAAGAGATGGAAGCCAAACTGGAAGAACTACTGCAAAATGGTGATGAGTTTGTTCTGTCAGCAGATATTTGGACCAGTAGAAGAGGGCAGCACAGCTTCCTTGGCATCGTGGCCAGTTTCATCGATTGGATGTTCAGAGGGCATACGATTTTGTTGGGCTGTGAGCACATACAAGGGTACCATACCGCAGATCGTATTTACCAAAAGTATGAAAGTGTACTGAAATATTGGAACGTGCAACGACGTGTGATTAGGGTAATCACTGACAGTGCCAGCAACATGATCAAGGCGTTTAACCTCCTCCCAGGCACTGAACAGGAGGCTGAGGGTGAAGTGGCCACAGATGCCAGCAGCAGGGCTGAACATGAAGAGGCGGATGAAGGACCACCTGCACCCTTGCAAGTCCAAGGGGAAGAGATAACCACCAATGTAGAAACTATGATAAATGAGTACTTTACTGTGTCTAATTTCATCTGAGATGCCCCATTAACATGCTTCAGCTGGCGATCAAAACACCATTAGCGAGCACAACAACATTTATAGGCTGTTAGTGAAGTCGGGCACCTTGTGAAAAGTGTACGCAAGAGTACCCTGAACTCAGAGGAAACCAACCGATTAGGTGTCCACCTGACAACTGCTTGCGCCACTCGATGGAGCAGCCAGCTGCGGATGATTCAGTCGGTCATCCGGTTGTTCCAAAAAGATCCGTTATGGCAAAACAAACTAGTCAGTGTGCTGACACAGCTAGCAGACCTCACAGACAAAATGCAGAAGGAGCTGGGGAACCTAGGGATGATCCTCCCAGCTGTCACAGAAATCAAATCCCTGCTCATTGACAGCGATGGCACTCACGTTGCTCCACTTCCAATGGGAATTGCTGCTTTTTCTGAAACATTGGCAAACAACGTGTCAATTCGCTACAAAATATACCATTCTGATAAACATCTCATTTTAGCATCAGTGTTAGATCCCCGTTTCAAGACAGAATGGATAATCCGAGATGAGTCAGTATGCAACAAACTCTGAGAAATCCAAGACCTCCTAATCAAAGAAGCTGAGGAAATTAATGTTCCCAGCGGGACCCCCGAGACCGACACCCCACCAGCTGCCAACTTGAATCACGACCCTGAAACAAAAAGAGCTCGCCTGTTCGGGTCATACTTCAGCAAGCCACAACGCATAACCGGAGAAGCCAAAGGTGAAGTCGAAAAGTACCTCTCATGCCCGGGACATAACCCGGATGCTGATGTTTTTCAACTTTGGAAAGAAAACTCCATGTCTTTTTCCCGCCTGGCTAAAGTAGCTTGCATTGTGTTCAGCATCCCAAGCGGCTCTACGAGTGCAGAGAGGTTTTTTTCTGCTGCCGGACTGCTGTCAAGAAACCATCGCATGAGTCTGAAGCCTCAGACTTTGGCCAAACTTGTGTTCTTGAAAGTGAACTCAAAAGAACTGTAGATAAGGAAAGAAATTAATTTTATATTTTGTTTTAAAGGTTGACTAATATATGTAGGCCAAATTAATTTGTAACCCTCCAAGGTTTTGCTTAGTTACTGTGCAAAAAGTTAGTTAAAATAATGTTGGGCTAATACTTCATTTACTTTTAAAAATTTGATGGGTAGACTAGAGACTGTGAGAGTCACTATCCCAGCCTCGTCACTAGCCACTAATTAGGCCCATAAATTATTTTAATTTTACAGGACTTTTGTTGTTATGTTATACTCCTTTTTACGCAGGCCTAATTTGTAATTTGAAATAAATAATTTTTTTTTTTTTTTGCTAAATGTTTTCTTTATTGAATGCAAGAACTTTACAAACATTTGTATATTAGAAAAGCCAACAAGATGGCCGAACTGCAGTACAGAGTGAAATGCGATGTACATACAATTATTACAAGCGTTTGGTGACAATAACTCGTGGAAACTTGTTTCCTATATACATATATATCAGTCAGGTGTACTTAGACCCGTATCTTGTCTGCTTAATTTTATAATTGTTCAGGGGTGTGTGTTATGTCTATGTCTCTTTTGCTCTAATACAGCAACTGTGATAGAATGTATTCAGTCAGCGCTCTTACCACCCCCTCCCCCTACTATGAGTAATGGAGTAAGGCCGGTTCTCATCCCAGATTCTCTTGTTTTCAGCCTATTTTCTGTCAACTCTTAGAGCACCGTTTGATTGGATCTAGTTGACAAAACCTGAGTGGTGTTTAGCCCAGCCGGACCTGACGGCTAGCTGACCTACTTTCCTCAGTTGTCTGTTGTGTGTCTATGATATGTTGACGCCATGTTGCTAACATTAGTTCATGGGTTGTTAGTGTACCCATTTGCCAGTGGTGGTATCTTTCTAATTGTAGCAGTGTGGTGACCTGTAATTTCCAGTCTCCTATATTAGGAATGGTTTCCGACTTCCATAGCCTTGGGATTAAGACTTTCGCACTATTCAACATAAGTATTAGTAGTGCCCTGAGTGCTGTATTGTCTATTTTTGGAAGTTTCAGGAACAGTAAATCCTGTGGTTCATTAGGTAGTGTCTGTCCTATGATCTTTGAGATCTGTGCCAAAACTTCAGTCCAGAATGAGTCCAATTTATTGCAATGCCACCATATGTGTGTTGGGGTCCCTATTTCATCACATCCCCTCCAGCATTTATTGCTGTATGATTTATATATTTTTTGGAGCCTACTTGGTGTGAGGTACCACCTGGTAAGGTATTTGTAGTTGGTTTCTAGTATCCCTGTAGAAATTGATGATTGTTTGGTAAGCATGAAAGCTGTTGCCCATTCTTTACATGTGAAGCTAACCCCTAATTCCTTTTCCCATGATTTAGTGTATGCAGGTAGTGTTTGGGTGCTTTCTGTCAAGAGCAGTTTATACAGGATGGATATTGCGTGTTTCGCTGTGTTGTCATGTAAGCATAGGGCTTCAAATGGTGTGGTCTTTCTGAGTAGGTGTTGTTTATCTGGGTGTGTATTTACATAGTGACAGATCTGATTGTGAGAGTACCATGTCAGGGATTATTCCGTGTTTGTATCTGAGAGTTCCTCTAAGGTTTTTCCTTTCCCGTCCCTATATATTATAGAAATAATTTGGTCTTTTATATGAGTGGCCTTATTGACCTGTGTCACTGTAAGAGATGGATTATTGCTAATGGGTGTCATAGGAGATACTAGTCTAGAGATACTGGTGAAGGTGTGTAGGAGTTTATCCCAGGTTGAGAAGAAGTCAATGTATATTGGAGTAGTATGTATCACCGACGGTCTGTGTCCCGCTAGTGTCCATGCGGCTATCCCTGTGTTTGCAAGGCCCAACACTTGCCGGTCCAGTTGGACCCATTGTTTATGTGGGTTGTTAGTGCACCAATCCAAAAGCCTGTGTAGTGTTATGGCAATTTTATAAGTGGGTATGTGGGGTACTCCCAGTCCCCCTTTGTCTTTGGGTAGGTATAGTGTATGTCTTGCTATTCTTGGCTTAATTCCCAGCCAGATGAATTGCTCTAAGAGGGCTTGCATTTTGTGTAGATATTGACTTGGTAGGGGGATTGGGGTACTCTGTAACAGATATAGTAGTCTAGGGAGAATATTCATTTTTACCACATTAATCCTGTCGAGCCAGGATATGGTCTTATTTTTCCAGCTCGAAAGGTCTGCTGAGATAGTTTCCTCTAGTAACCTGTAGTTGGATTGGAATATGATTTTAGGATCTGTAGCGAGAAATATTCCAAGGTATTTTAATGTAATCCTTTGTTTTTTGAGTGGGCAGTGGGTCGTTAAGCGATTCAGCTCTTGTTCCTCATATGTGAGGTTCAGCATTTCGGATTTAGAGACATTGAGGAGAAAATTAGAGACGTGTCCAAAATCTCTCAATGTGTCCAGTGTATGTGGGATTGAGGTTTCTATCTTAGTAAGAGTTAGGAGGATGTCATCGGCGTACATGGCTAATTTGTACTCCATTTTGTTTATGTGGATTCCTATAATTTGGGGGATTTGTCTAATCCTTTGTGCCAAGGACTCTATAAAAAGTGTAAACAGGACAGGGGAGAGGGGGCAGCCCTGTCTAGTGCCATTATAGATACTAAAACTGTCAGCCAGAATACCATTAACTTTAACTTTGGCTGTAGGGGAAGAGTATAGGGAGAACACCTGTCATATAAATTTGTTGCTGAATTTCATTTTTTGCATAACTGCTTTGAGAAATCGCGAATTCACCCTATCAAAGGCTTTTTCTGCATCTGTGGAAATCATTACTGTCGGGATATTTTTATTTTTAACATGAGATATGATTTTCAGAGCCTTCAGGGCGTTGTCCCTAGCCTCTTGGTTTGGGATGAAACCCACTTGATCTGTATGTATGAGTTTGGGAAAAAATCTGTTCATTCTAATGGCTAGGACCTTGGCCAATATTTTTTATATCCGAATTTAGCAGGGAAATGGGGCGGACATTTTCCGGTTTATCATTTTTTTCCCCCGACTTTGGAAGCACCGTTATGTGAGCTTCCAACATAATTTTAGGGAGGCCATCTGCTTCTAGTAAGTCATTGAATACATCTGCTAGTGGATTTATCAGGAATTTTGCAAATTTTTTGTAATATTTAATACTAAGGCCATCCGGCCCTGGGCTTTTGCCATTAGGCATACTCTTGATTGCATTCATTATTTCCTCTATTGGAAATGGCTTTTCCAATTGTTCTACTTCACTCTCTTCCAATGTTGGTAGCTCTATGTGTGAGAGGAATTTGTCTATGTCCAATGTTGTGGTGGCGTTTTTGATGTTGTAAAGAGTGGCGTAGTAGTGTCTGAAGGTTTCTGCTATTTGGTTGCTGTTGTTGTGTGATTGTCCCTGGTGGTCAGTAATATTGTGGATATGTGGATATGAGTGGCCAGCTGTCTTCTTTTGAGTGCTCTTGCTAGTGAGGACCCAGTCTTATCTCGCATCTCAAGGTATTTCTGGTTCAGAAGTGCTGCCTTTTTTTGGTATTCTTTTATTAGGTATCCTGGCCTGTGTCAGTGTTTCAAGTATTTTGGTAGAATGTGGTTCCAGTTTGTGTTTTTTTTCCCAGTAGCCTATCTGCGCTAATGTAGAGTTTAGAAATTGCCTCCCGTTTCATTTCTCCTGAGCCTTGTGTGCCAAAAATTCCCCCCTTACCACACATTTATGTGCTTCCCACACTGTCGTTTGTGCTACGTTTTCTATGGTGTTTTGTGGCAAGATGTCCTCAAGGAAACTGGCAGAAGTGGTCCTCCAGACGGGCAGAAGTGGTCCTCCAGACGGGTAGAAGTCTTCATCTTCTATCTTCATCCTTCCGACGCGGAGCGGCTCCATCTTCAAGACATCCGGCGTGGAGCATCCTCTTCAATCGACATCTTCTTGCTGAATGAAGGTACATTTAAATGACGTCATCCAAGATAGCGTCCCTTAGATTCCGATTGGCTGATAGAATTCTATCAGCCAATCGGAATTAAGGTTGAAAAAATCCTATTGGCTGATGCGAGCTCAATCCTATTTTCTGATTGGATCAGCCAATAGGATTTTTTCAACCTTAATTCCAATTGGCTGATAGAATTCTATCAGCTAATCGGAATCTAAAGGACACCATCTTGGATGACGTCATTTAAAGGTACCTTCATTCAGCAAGAAGACGTTGATTGAAGAGAATGCTCTGCACCAGACCAGATGTCTTGAAGATGGAGCCGCTCCGCATCGGAAGGATGAAGATAGAAGATGCCATCTGGGTGAAGACTTCTGCCCATCTGGAGGACCACTTCTGCCGGCTTCGTTGAGGACATCTTGCCGCTTGGATGAAGACTTCTCCCGGTAAGTGGATCTTCGGGGGTTAGTGTTAGGATTTTTTAAGGGTGTATTCAGTGAGTTTTATTTTTAGGTTAGGGCTTTGGGCAGCAATAGAGCTAAATGCCCTTTTAAGGGCAATGCCCATCCAAATGCCCTTTTCAGGGCAATGGGGTGCTTAGGTTTTTTTAGTTAGGGTTTTATTTGGGGGGTTGGTTGTGTGGGTGGTGGGTTTTACTGTTGGGGGGGTTGTTTGTATTTCTTTTTCAGGTAAAAGAGCTGATTTCTTTGGGGCAATGCCCCGCAAAAGGCCCTTTTAAGGGCTATTGATAGTTTAGTTTAGGCTAGGGTTTTTCTTTTGGGGGGGGGGTGGGCTTTTTTATTTTGATAGGGCTCTTAGATTAGGTGTAATTAGTTTTAATATCTTTTAAATTGTTTTTTATTTTCTGTAATTTAGTGTTTGTTTTTTGTAATTTAGCTAATTGTATTTAATTTATTTCATTGTATTTAATTTACGTAAGTTATTTAATTGTAGTGTAGTGTTAGGTGTTAGTGTAACTTAGGTTAGCTTTTATTTTACAGGTCAATTTGTATTTATTTTAGCTAGGTAGTTAGTAAATAGTTAATAAAAATTTAGTAACTATTCTACCTAGTTAAAATAAATACAAACTTGCCTGTAAAATAAAAATAAACCCTAAGCTAGATACAATGTAACTATTAGTTATAATGTAGCTAGCTTAGGGTTTATTTTACAGGTAAGTATTTAGTCTTTTGGGGGGGTGGGCTTTTTTTATTTTGATAGGGCTCTTAGATTAGGTGTAATTAGTTTTAATATCTTGTAAATTGTTTTTTATTTTCTGTAATTTAGTGTTTGTTTTTTTGTAATTTAGCTAATTGTATTTAATTTATTTCATTGTATTTAATTTAGGTAAGTTATTTAATTGTAGTGTAGTGTTAGGCGTTAGTGTAACTTAGGTTAGCTTTTATTTTACAGGTCAATTTGTATTTATTTTAGCTAGGTAGTTAGTAAATAGTTAATAAATATTTAGTAACTATTCTACCTAGTTAAAATAAATACAAACTTGCCTGTAAAATAAAAATAAACCCTAAGCTAGATACAATGTAACTATTAGTTATATTGTAGCTAGCTTAGGGTTTATTTTACAGGTAAGTATTTAGTTTTAAATAGGAATAATTTAGGTAATGATAGGAATTTTATTTAGATTTATTTTAATTATATTTAAGTTAGAGGGTGTTAGGGTTAGACTTAGGTGTAGGGTTAATAAATGTAGGTAGGTGGCGGCGATGTTAGGGGCAGCAGATTAGGGGTTAATAAGTATAATATAGGTGGCGGCGATGTCTGGAGCGGCAGATTAGGGGTTAATAAGTATAATGTAGGTGGCGGCGATGTAAGGGGTGGCAGATTAGGGGTTAATAAGTGTAAGATTAAGGGTGTTTAGAATCGGGGTTCATGTTAGGCTGTTAGGTGTAAACATAAAATGTGTTTCCCCATAGGAATCAATGGGGCTGCGTTACTGAGTTTTAAGCTGCTTTTTGGAAGGTGTTAGACATTTTCTCAGCCGGCTTTCCCCATTGATGTCTATGGGGAAATTGTGCACGAGCATGTATAACCAGCTCACCGCTCACTTAAGCAGCGCTGGTATTGGAGTGCAGTGTGGAGCTCAATTTTGCTCTACGCTCACTTCTACCCTGTTAAAGCCGGGTTGATAAAAACCCGTAATACCAGCGCTGCAGGTAAGTGAGTGGTGAGAATAAACTGCAAGTTAGCACCGCACCCCTGTTACCGCAAAACTCGTAATCGAGCCGTAAATTTGGAACAAGTAATATGTTTCAACGGAACTAAGCAAACACCTTCAACAATTTTTGTAACAAATATAAATTGAAATAATTAAGATAGACTGTCCTTATCTTTCCTATGTTATTTATCTTTATGAAAAGCCTGTATAAGATGGATAGGTCTTACTGCATTTTGGATAAGTTGCTAAGTCTGTTCGGCTAATATTACAACAGTAATTTCAAGAGCTATCTAGCTAAGTTGCAAATCAATATGAACTATCTAAATTCAATAAGGTTCTGGTGAAAGATTATTAATCCAACAAATAATGTATACAAAGTTAATAAGCAATAGAGGTAGTATCCCCATCTTTAGAACCCAATCTAATGAAAAAAGTAATGTATACCAGAACTTTGATATGCGACCTGTAGCATCAAATCCACAGATAGAACAGCACCATCCAAAAGATAAGATAAAAGTATTACTTTATTGGGACATCACCAAACACAGCACAATAACACGACGTTTCGGTCAGGTGACCTTAATCATGTGATATAAAAACAAGACCTTAGACCACTCCTTATATACTCACATTGGGGGAGGTGATAATTACCTTTACAGTTGAATTTTAAACATTCTATTTCAGAATAAAACTACTTAGTACCATCTAGTGGTTAAAAAAAGGTCATTATCAATCTTACAAAAAGCTTGGAATATTCACAGATAAGAAGGATATCTATACATAAAATCATCTGTTCATGTAGACACTCTATGAATATATGAGAAATGTACAGATATAAGAAAATGTACCCAAGGATTATACACATAATCTTAGAAAGATAACCCAAATACCCCAGGGAATGTACCTATCTGCAATCAACATCAAATAAAATTTGCTTACATTGTAATATTCCAATCTATCTCTTTATTCATTCCATATGGTATAAGAGATTGCAGGGTATAAATCCAAAAAGTCTCTCTACTTTTTAACAATTTCTGTCTATTACCACCTCTTCTAGGTCTCTTGACCTGCTCAATAATCTGAAATCTCAATTGAGAAATACTATGTCCAGCAATCAAAAAATGGTTGGAAACAGGGGTTTCTTTAATGCCACAACGTATATTCGATTTGTGTTCATTTATTCTATCTCTTATTCTCCTAGTCGACTCTAATATGTAAATTTTAGAACAAGGACATTTTATTAAATAAATTATGTAATCAGAATTGCAAGTAAAAAAGCCTGGTATTTTATATTTCCTTCCATTAAGTGGGTGTACAAAACTATCTCCTCTAATTATGTTATTGCAATTACAACAATTAAAACAGGGAAAACAACCTAATTTAGGAGTGGATAACACTGTTTGAACTTGTCTCTTATTTGAACCTATGTCAGCTTTTATTAATGTATCTCTAATGTTCTTACATCGCCTGTATGCAGGCATAGGTGCCTCTTGAAAATCCATAATATTAGGATTCAAATCCTTAACAATGGGCCATCGTTTTTTAATGATCTTATTAATCCTATTACTTAAAGGATTAAATCTAGATATAAAAATCATACGTTTATTTTTGTTCTTCTCCTGTCTCTTATTTTTATTGTATTCACCTTTAAGGATAGTTTGTCTAGGAATATCATCTATCTCTTTTATGCAATGTTCAATCAAGGGCTTTGGATAACCCCTCTGTAGAAATAGATTGCCCATTTCTCTTAATCTAGTGTGAGCTAGCTGGTCATCTGATACAATTTTTTTCACCCGTAATAACTGGCTCTTGGGGAGACTATTAATTAAAGGTGGATAATGTGCACTTTCATATTTCAATAGATTGTTCCTATCGCTATCCTTCCTGTATAGATCAACCTTCAATTCCCTACCACTCTTTTGAATTGTAGTTTCCAAAAAATCTAGTGGAGATATTGAGGTCTGCTACAAAGGACTGCAATGAGCCAATGTCACCCCCCATATGCCAAAAATATCGTCTATATATCTAAACCAGCATAATCCATATTCTTGGAATGCTTTCTGAGTGTATACAAACCTCTCTTCGTAGATATTCATAAAGACATTGGCATATGTGGGGGCGACATTGGACCCCATTGCAGTCCCCTGGCACTGAATGTAAAAAGTGTCTTGAAAAAGAAAATAATTGCAGTACAAGACTAACTGTAAGAGCTCAAGAATGAAATCACATTGAAAGTTAGAGAATTTACCACTAGTAATAATGGTTTGTTTCATCGCACCCATACCACTCTCATGTGTGATTGATGTATATAAAGATGTCACATCTAATGAGAATAGAATACATTTATCACTTTGTAGTTCCAAAGAATCTAACTTTGTTATAAAATCTCCAGTATCTCTAATATAGGACATAGATTGAGTGGCAAAAGGTCTTAGTACTTTGTCAAGATATTTGGATACATTAGATAGAATAGAATCTGTACTGGCCACTATAGAAAGCCCCTGTTTCCAACCATTTTTTGATTGCTGGACATAGTATTTCTCAATTGAGATTTCAGATTATTGAGCAGGTCAAGAGACCTAGAAGAGGTGGTAATAGACAGAAATTGTTAAAAAGTAGAGAAACATTTTGGATTTATACCCTGCAATCTCTTATACCATATGGAATGAATAAAGAGATAGATTGGAATATTACAATGTAAGCACATTTTATTTGATGTTGATTGCAGATAGGTACATTCCCTGGGGTATTTGGGTTATCTTTCTAAGATGATGTGTATAATCCTTGGGTACATTTTCTTATATCTGTACATTTCTAATATATTCATAGAGTGTCTACATGAACAGATGATTTTATGTATAGATATCCTTCTTATCTGTGAATATTCCAAGCTTTTTGTAAGATTGCTAATGACCTTTTTTAACCACTAGATGGTGCTAAGCAGTTTTATTCTGAAATAGAATGTTTAAAATTCACCTGTAAAGGTAATTATCACCTCCCCCAAGGTGGGTATATAAGGAGTGGTCTAAGGTCTTGTTTTTATATCACATGATTATGGTCACCTGACCGAAACGTTGTGTTATTGTGCTGTGTTTGGTGATGTCCCAATAAAGTAATACTTTTATCTTATCTTTTGGAGGGTGCTGTTCTATCTGTGGATTTGATGTTATTTGAGGTCGCTGGCAGGACCTGGGTACGTGCACCTCCTCACAGACTGATTCTGTTCTCATTTATTTGAACATGCGACCTGTAGCCACAGTGACCTTTCGAAAGTTCTTACAGGTATTTTGGATGTTTCCACCTGTTAAGGCGGGTTAGTGTCCAGAGCTTGGGTTTTAGGTGAGGGAGGCGTGCTCTTGCCAGGCAATTGAGGGTTGTTATCTGTGGTTCTCTCCATGTTGCTTCGTTCCCTTAAATGTCTCTGTCCATCTCCTGGTAGTGGTATGTTTATCTTCAGCCCTTCACAATATTTTTGAAGGTCTTCTATGGTTCTGTAGATGGCTGAAGTGTCCCCCTTGGAAGCAAGAATACTGACTTGAAAACCCCAGCGGTATGATATATTTTGCTCTCTCAGCGTGGATGTTATAAACTGTAATTCTCTTCTTTTTTGCAGTGTTGTTGGGCTGAGGTCTGCAAATAATTGTATGTTGTTACCTGCATGGGTTATCTTTTGTTTCTGTCGTGCATGCCTAAGGATCTCCTCTCTGTCTGTTTATAGCTTAGCAATTTCACTATGACATCCCTCGGCAGGGCCTTCAGCGGGGGCTTTGCCCTCAGGGCCCTATGCGCCCTTTCAATTGTTATCTCTGGCGAGCTGTTAGAGCCTTTAATAGTTCTGAATAAGTCCTGAAGGCAGCCCTCCAGGGCTGTAGGTTGTATCATTTCTGGGATGCCATGTATCCTTAGATTGTTTCTTCGCCCTCTGTTATCCAAATCTTCTACCTTGTCTAGGAGATGTTGGATGGTCTCCTCCTGGTCATATACCTTCTCTGATAAGTGCTGTATGTCGTTGCAGGCGGTATTATGTTATTCTTCTAGCGTTGTGATTCTGCTATTGACTTTGGTTAAATCTTTTTTTCAATTCCTCATACCAGCTATTTACTTCTCCCATAATCTCTTTGATGTCATATTTAGTGCATAGGGATTATAAATCTTCTTTGGTTATGGCGGCGTTAACAGATAGTGGTATGGTGGTCCGAGATTCCGCTGCAGGATCATTGCTGTGGGTGCTCTCTTTGTGTGGCGTGTTAGTGTTTTCTTGTTGTTTTAAATATTGCTGCATCATTTTAATGTTGCTGTGGCTTTCCGATTTATGAGTTCTGCGGCCAGGTATGGCCACGTGTTTAGCACTGTGTCGCTATTTATCGTTCTTTGCTTAGTGCTAATTTCTGCAGTCTAGAGAGGCATAGAGCTCTATCAGTGGATGTCCTTTTTATTAATGTGAATGAAATGCAGCTTGGGGTATGCCATATACACCTTCTGTTAATAATAAATTGGAAAAGTGAGCTTTACTTTTTGCTCCCCTTCACTACCTGGGACCCAAGAAGTCAGCAAGCCTCCCCTGGTTGCTGCTTTATTATAACTTTTGCTGGGCCCCTTAGGAAGCCTGCTAACAAGAGAGAGTGAAGATGTACCCTTTTGCCTTTGTATTTAGGGTCTAATGCAGTGTCAAAGTAGATTATGAGTGGCACATGGAAGCTTAAGGTCTCTAAAGCAATTTGTCCTTGCTGGTTATATTTGAAATGTGAGGCTGCCGGATCTCACTGCTCCACAATCTATGTGAAAATGCAACCGGGGCTGCTAGGGACTGGTCTCAAGTGTGCTTGATGGTCGTGGGTAAGTGGTGAGGGCTAGTGGCTGAGGGAGAGTGCACCGTTAAACCGGAACTTTACCTGCTGCATTATGGGCCTCTGCGCTGTCTTGAAATCATTGCCTCCTCAGTTTGTGCCTTAGCGTTCCCTGGGCAGTTGAGCGATGCTGCTTGTCTCACCTCCTCGAGCTTTGCTTAGCCCTCCTTGATTCCTAAGGTAAGCAGTTGGCTGCCGTTGTAAATTTGCTGGGCCTCTGTATGGCATCCTCTTAGTTTTTAGTTGCGGCTGGTTGCGTGTGGCACACTGTTATTGCTTATGCTCTAGGGGATACTGGATTGTTTACGGACCTGTTTATAGAGTTTTTGGTCAGGTCATGTGGCTACTTTACTGGGTTCTAGAAGATAGGGCCTAGGAGCTAAAAGATTAAGTGGCCATCTTCCAGCGCGGCCAATCTCTGCCCCCCTGAAATAAATCATTTCTATTTGAAAAATGTAGTTGTTGTTGTTGCTCTTTAGTTCTTTGGGCTGCGGTTTAAGCTAAAATTTAAAGACCAGTCAATGTACCCTACCCGATAGAGCATGCAATTTTAAGCAACTTTCTCATTTACACCTATTATCAAATTTTCTTCATTTATCTCTGTCTTGGTATCTTTTTTGAAAACCAGGAATGTAAGTTTAGAAGCCTGCCCATCTTTGGTGAAGAACCTGAGTGGGTTGTTCTTGCTGATTGGTGGATAAAGTCACCCACCACCACGCACCAATAAACAAATGCTGTCCAGGCTCTGACTCGGAACCAAAAAAAAGGCTTGCTCCTTAGTCTATAATGCCTTCTTTTTCAAATAAAGATAGCAAGAGAACAAAGAAAAAATGATAATAGAAGTAAATTTGAAAGTTGCTTAAAATTGCATTCAGTAGTTCATTATCCCTTTAAGTAGGCAATATACAGGGCAGCCATGGCAGTACAATGTATTTAGATTAAGAAAAGGAGGTTAAAACTTCTGGCTGCCACTGTATGCTCTAAGCTCCCCCTGAGTGTAAGTCGATCTCATCTCCCAGCCACACCACAACTACTTCTTAGAATAGAGTTATGGGATGGGTAACTTACGGTAATTAATTATTAGATCAAGTGAAGGAGGGGCGCTGAAAAGCAGAAGGATAGATGGGATATTATCTACAATAGCAATGTGTGTACTACTGTTTGTATAACTGTATAATTGTATATACAATTTGAGTGCTTCTGTAATAAGCAGTTAGACTGTATAATTTAAAACATATTATTTAAAGTTTAAATAATATGTTTTAAATTATCCTGACCTGAAGTCTAGCTGCTATTTACATAAGCACTCAAACTGTATATACAATTATACAGTTGTGTTATACATTTAAACTAGTCATATATATATGGTTAAAAGATTAGGATGTGATCAATCATGACATTGACATGTCACATAAATCTATTCTTCTATGAATAAATACAATCTTAAATCATCAGATGATGATTTAAAGTGTGTTGTATATTACAAAGCAAATATGAGCTCAGAATTAATATTAACAATTCTCTAATTTATAAAAAAAAAAGACTCCGTAAATTATTCTTCCATTTTAGGTAGGTAGGTTAGGTACTAGTAGTAGGTATAGCGCCAAGCTATTTAGCCAACTTCAAACAGTGAACGTTCACGGACTATAATACCCAAACTTCAATTCAGTAAACACTAAATAGCTTTTACAGCTGTCTGACTAGTTCTACGAAGCCTATTAGAAACTACAGAGAGGAGAATTCGTGAGCCAGAGCCCCCGATTGGTGTAACAGTCACACGTGACGTGACAAAACACACGTGTGGATTGATTCACACTTTCCCAGATCCTTCTGCTTGGAGTGACTGGCTGGCACTTAGTGACAATACAGATGGACTGGAGTAATGGAGAGCAGAGCAGAGTGCACTGTGTGCAGACGTCTGAGTCCCGGTCCCGGACCCAGTATCCTCCCTAAGGCAAGGGTCACCTATCCCCCGCCCCGTCCCCCATCAGCAATAAGAAGTAGAACTCAGTCAGCAATGCATTGCATCCACAAACTGACTTCACTGTACACTACAGTGTGTAGATTATAGAAGCAGCAGCACTACATATTTGAACTTTGTGCCACTGCCAACTGCCATAATTTGGATATGTCACTCTCAAGTCAACACCAATTGTGAACTGCTCTGTTATTACTATACTGTGTGTGGGCATTTTATACGATAACTTATCTAAACTACTGTTTGGCACAAGTTATTGTATAAAATGCGCCCACAGTATAGTAACAGTTCACAATTGCATTTGGTGTCGTAATTCGTATCCAAATTATGGCACAAAGACAGTTCAATAATACTAATGTACAATTGTGAATGTGAACTGTCTGTGTGGGCACTGGGCAGGGGGCAAGGGCCGGCATTACTAATGTAAACTGTGGGCTACTGGGCTTTTAATTAAACACGCCAACTTGTTCCATCCTGATAATTCATTATGAACTTTCTCTTTTATCACGTATGCTCCGTATTACGGAGCCTTCACAACGAAAGGCAAGGTTTTATGTTTATATGTGATTGTGGGTGGCCAGGCCACAACATTTTATAAATTCAAAGAGACTGAGAGTAATATTATTAATTCTGAGGCAGCTCAGAATCTGCTTTGTATATACATGCATCATTAATCATCTCATCTGATTTATTAAGATTGTAGTTTTTCACACACTTTTTGGGTGAACTGTCCATTTAAATACATGGCCATATTGGCCATGCAGATGTTTTTCATTTTTTTTGTAGTGAGCGGGAGGGCAATTTAAGTGAAGCGGGAGGCAATCTTTGTTGAGTGATAATGAGTGGAGCGGCCTGGTGCGGCTTTGAGTTGGGGAGCGGAGGGGTGAACAGCTCTGTGAGCAAAGAGCGGAGATTCTCACCGCTCCACTCCGCTCATATCCTCTGGGTGGTTAAGCACACATTCATTTCTAGAAATGTACTGTCAGGGTGCCAGGAATCAGACTGAGACGAGAAGTGAAAAAATAATTACACCTTTATTAATAATAAAAAAAATAATAAAAAGTCCACAAGTCAAATAACAAGCCAGGAGACAAAACCAGAGCTGGTAGTCAGACGAGCCGAGTCAGGAGCCAAAGCGAATAGTCAGACAAGCCGGAATCAGGAGCAAGGAAAACAGCAGAGTCAGGAACAAGCCAGGGATCAGGAACCAGGAAGGACATCAGACAGCCAGGTAATACATAGGAACTCTCACAAACAGGTCTGAGACAATGCAAAGGCAAAGCATACTGAACAGAGGCCCTTTAAATAATAAGTGATGACATCACAATTCTGAGATTGCATCCTGTCTCACACAGATGATGCACACCAGTCTGGCCATAAAAGGAAGTGCAGGAAATGAGCAGCATCCCCCACAATGCACCATGGTCAGCAAGAGAGGTGAGTAAAATGGCTGCCAAAAGCACATGGCAAACAAAAAAACCCTGACAGTACCATCGCCTCAACGACCCCTCCCCCACAGCAGGACAAAAGGCTTATTGGGGAAATGGGCATAGAAGGCACAGAGGAGGGCAGGAGCATGAACATCAGAGGAGGGAACCCAAGAATGCTCCTCCGGACCATAGCCCCTCCAGTGAACCAAATACTGTACATGGCCCCTGGACTTACGAGAGTCAATAATGCTGCTGACCTCATATTCCTCATGGTTGTCAACAAAGATAGGACGGGGACGAGGCAACACAGTGGTAAACCAATTACAAACCAATATTTTCAAGAGTGACACATGAAAAACATTGGAGATGCGCATTGCAGGAGGAAGGTCAAGAGCGTAGGCCACAGGATTGACCCATCGAAGTATTCGAAAAGGACCAACATAACGGGGAGCCAGTTTATTGGAAGGCACATGAAGGTTCAAGTTGTGGGAGGACAGCCAAACTCTCTCACCAACCTGATAGGAAGGCGCGGGCAGACGCCTACGATCAGCCTGGAACTTTTGGCGCTGCATAGAACGATGAAGGCAATCCTGAATCTGCACCCACGTGGAACGGATTTGCGGAGATGCTCCTCCAATGCCGGAATACCCTGAGACATGAATGAATTGGGCAACAAGGATGGTTGAAACCCATAATTCGCCATGAACTGGGATAATTTGGAGGAAGCATTAATAGCACTATTACGAGCAAACTCTGGCCAAGGTAACAGTTCAGACCAATTATTGTGGTGATCTGAGACATAGCAATGGAGGAACTGTTCCAGAGCTTGGTTAGACCGTTCTGCAGCCCCATTGGATTGAGGGTGATATGCCGAGGAGAAGGAAAGCTGCCCATTTGAGCACAAAAGGAACGCCGAAATCTGGAGACAAACTGGCTACCCTGGTCCGACACTATCTCCTTGGGTAACCCATGTAAACGGAAGACCTCCCAGGCAAAAATTTAAGCAAGCTCCTGAGCGGTAGGCAACTTCTTCAAGGGAATGCAATGTGACATTTTAGAAAAACGTTCAACCACCATAAGGATAACAGTATTGCCATTGGAAATAGGGAGCTCGACAATGAAGTCCATGGAAAGATGTGTCCAAGGAGGCTCACCATTAGCAATAGGTTGAAGAAGACCCACAGGAAGACGTCGAGGAGTCTTATTCTGTGCACAAACTGAGCAGGAGGCAACATATGCAGTACCATCAGAACGAAGACCTGGCCACCAGAATTTTAGAGTGACAGACCAAATCATTTGGTTCTTGCCTGGGTGACCTGTGGCTTTAGGATAGTGGTAAGTGTGCAAAATTTTAGTTTGAAGATTCTCAGGAACAAAACACTTACCACTAGGTTTCTCAGGAGCTGCATTTGTTTGTGCAGCCAGGGTCTCCTCCCCCAAGGGAGAAGTCAAATTAGTACATATGGTAGCTAAAATATGGTCAGGAAGTATAACAGGAGTAGGTACAGACTCCTCCTTGGACAGAGGCAAAAATTGTCGAGAGAGGGCATCAGCCCTAACATTCTTACTACCAGACAGGTAGGAGACCACATAATTAAACCAAGACAAAAATAGCGTCCATCTGGCCTGTCGGGGCGACAAAATGTTTTGCTTCAGATAGATAAGTTGAATTCTTGTGTCAGTAAGAATGAGCACTGGCACGCTAGTAACCTCGAGAAGATGCCTCCATTCCTTGAGTGCCAAAATTATGGCCAGTAATTCCCTGTCGCCAATTTCATAATTGCACTCCACTGGAGACAATTTCTTAGAGAAGAAACCACATGGATGCAAGGAACCGCCAGACGTAGGACGTTAAGACAAGAGGGCACCTACTCCAGTCTCAGATGCATCGACCTCAAGAACGAAAGGCAGGACAGGGATAGGATGAGCCAGAACTGGAGCGGCAGCAAAGGCAGTCTTAAGACTATCAAAGGCCTTAATGGCAGTAGGTGACCAATGGAGTGGATCATTCTCTTTACGGATCATGTCTGTGGTAGGTTTGACCAAGGAAGAAAAGTTTTTAATAAACTTTCTATAGTAATTGGCGAACCCCAAAAAATATTGAATAGACCGAAGACCAACTGAGCGAGGCCACTTCAAAACTGCAGATAACTTGTCAGGATCCATGGAGAACCCTGCAACAGAGATAACATAACCTAGGAAGGTTACTTGAGTCTGATGGAACTCACATTTCTCGAGTTTACAAAACAGGCCATTCTCACGTAGTCTCTGAAGAACCCGTGTAACATCAGAACGATGAGCCTCAAGTGTGGGTGAGTGTATGAGGATGTCGTCTAAGTACACCACAACACACTGTTGCAACATATCTCGTAGGACATCATTAATAAATTCCTGGAAAAGAGAAGGAGCATTACATAGGCCAAAGGGCATTACAAGATACTCATAATGCCCGCTCCTGGTGTTAAACGCTGTTTTCCATTCATGGCCCTCCTTGATCCTAACAAGATTCTATGCTCCTCTCAAATCAAGTTTAGTAAAGACTGTAGCTCCCTTGTGGCGGTCAAAGAGTTCCGTAATGAGCGGAATAGGGTAATCATTCTTAATGTAAGATGATTAAGACCCTTATAATTGATGCATGTTCTTAACTCGCCACCCTTTTTCTTCACAAAGAAGAAGCCAGCCCCTGCAGGAGAGTAGGATTTGTGGATGATCCCCTGCGACAGAGCATCGGCAACATACTCCTCCATAGCACAATTCTCTGCAACAGACAGAGGGTAAACCCGGCCCGAGGAGGAATGGCTCCAGGTTGCAGGTCTATGGCACAATCGTAAGACCGGTAAGGAGGCAACGTACCGGCACGCACCTTGTCAAAAACGTCTAGGAACTCTCGGTACTCCTCTGGCAATTGAGATACTGAAGAAGTGAACAAGACTTTAACTGATCTCCGAAGACAAGTGGAAATACATTGCAGGGACCATGACAAAATTTCGGACCTGCGCCAGTCAAGACTGGGATTGTGCTTTTGGAGCCAGGGATAACCCAGAACAACCGGAAAATGCAGAGAGTTTATCACCTGGAACTGGAGGGTTTCAAAATGAAGAGCCCCAACAGCCATGGACAACGGAGCAGTTTCATGAGTAACGAGTGCGGCCTGAAGGGGCCTGCCATCAATGGCCTCAATAGCAAGCAGAACGGACCGAGGCAAAACAGGAATGGAGTGCTTTGATACAAAAGCACTGTCAATGAAATAGCCTGCAGCACCGGAGTCAACAAGAGCCTGGGTGACTATGGAGGAGTCCACCCAGGAAAGGACAACCATGACCAAAGGTTTCTCTTTAAGCGGTTCCCGGGGATGAGGATAAACCACCCAAGGTCTGCCCCCGACAGGACCTTAGGTGTGAGCGTTTCCCGGCCGTGTAGGACAAGACTTCAAAAGGTGGCCCTGTAACCCACAATAGAGGCTGAGCCCCTCCCTCCTCCTAAAGGCCCTCTCTGCCGCGGAGAGACACGTGAATCCCATCTGCATCGGCTCAGCAGTACCTGTTGACTCGGGACCAGGAGGCATGGGAGGAGAGGGAGGCATGGGTGGGAATGAACACGTAGGTGACAACGGAACAGGAGGCTTCCACAAGCGCTCCTTGAAAGAGGGCCTCTCTCTGAGTCTGATGTCAATTAAGATCAAAATAGACACCAATCCTCTGGTAAATCTCTGGCAGCAACTTCGTCTTTAATTGCATCAGAGAGCCCATGAAAGAAGGCAGCAACAAGGGCTTCATTGTTCCAACCAACCTCTGCCGCAAGCGTACGGAACTCAATAGCATATTGAGCAACAGATCTTGTACCTTGCTGAATGGACATGAGTCGTTTAGCAGCAGAGGAGGAGCGATTCGGAACATCAAATACCCTTTGAAAGGAGGCCTCAAATTCAGGGTAATTTGAAATCACAGGTTTATTAGACTCCCACAAGGGATTAGCCCAGGCAAGAGCAGTGTCATAGAGTAACGAGATGAGAAATCCCACTTTAGCTCTGTCAGAGGGAAACGCCTGAGGTAACATCTCAAATACAATGCCCACCTGGTTCAAAAACCCTCTGCACTGAATAGTATCACCTCCATATCGCTGAGGTAGAGGTGCAGAACCGGATATGCTCCTGGTAGGACTAGGTGCAGCAGCGGAAACAGGAACAGCCATAACTTGTTGGACACTTTGGTCCAAATGTGCAGTGCGATTTAATAGGGTTTGCAGGGCTAGTGCAAATTGATCCAAGAGGTGATCCTGTTCATCCATCCTGGAAATTATGGCAGGTAAAGGTGGATTATTAGCACCATCACAATTCATGGCCTTTGCGTAATGTCAGGGTGCCAGGAATCAGACTGAGACGAGAAGTGAAAAAATAATCACACCTTTATTAATAACAAAAAAATAATAAAAAGTCTACAAGTCAAATAACAAGCCAGGAGACAAAACCAGAGCTTGTAGTCAGACGAGCCGAGTCAGGAGCCAAAGCGAATAGTCAGACAAGCCGGAATCAGGAACAAGGAAAACAGCAGAGTCAAGAACAAGCCAGGGATCAGGAACCAGGGAGGACGTCAGACAGCCAGGTAATACATTGGGACTCTCACAAACAGGTCTGAGACAACGCAAAGGCAATGCATACTGAACAGAGGCCCTTTAAATAATAAGTGATGACATCACAATTCTGAGGCTGCATCCTGTCTCACACAGATGATGCACACCAGTTTGGCCATAAAAGGAAGTGCAGGAAATGAGCAGCATCCCCCACAATGCACCATGGTTAGCAAGAGAGGTGAGTAAAATGGCTGCCAGCAGCACATGGCAAACAAAACAGGGAAAAACCCCTGACATGTACACAGTACACCCGAAATTTCAATTTGAGATCTTTAGATTCTTTAGCCTGGTAAGACATTGGGGCATACAAATAGAGGACCTGAGAGAGTTGAGGAATTGGGAAAACTATTGGCTGAGAGGTTGTAGGACAGAACTTATCTCCAGTCCTCAAAGAGCATGGGAGAAAGACCTTGGCCTATCAGTGGACACCAACATTTGGAATAGGGAACTATTTTTTGCCAGGAAGACCTTACACAGTGCTGCATTATGGGAATTACACTACAAGATAGCTGTAAGATGGCACCTTGTACCCACACATCTTTACAAGATATGTCAAAATGTATCACCTTTATGTTGGAGAAATTGATGTTAATTGGGTACATGGGTGCACATCTGGTGGGAATGCCCCAGACTCAGGCCGCTCTGGAGAGAGTGCTTCAGATTGTTGGGAGACATGAACTTTAATATACCACGTACGCCAGAGTTAGGCTTACTACACCGGTCTATTGCAAAGATGACAGTAACTAGAAAATTGTTTCTCACTTTTTACTAATTTTATGACGTCTGCCAAACTAATTATAGCCAGAGAGTGGAAACAGTCAATGCCACCCACACTTCAGGCAGTCTTTACCCACCTGAAATATATCAAGAAAATGGAGGAATATGTCTATAGAATTAAAGATAGACTTCACATATATTACAAAGTTTGGTCACAGTGGAACGAGATTTTCCAGGATTAAACTCAATTACTCTCTTCCAAATATAGATAAGACTTTTTGAATACTGTATACATAAACATTTTTTTTTTCTCACTCTTCGCTCCCCTCCATCTCTTCTTAATGCTTAGTAGTAAACATATGATGGTTCCTTAAACGGGAGATTCAGTTCATATCCAGAGATTGTTATGGGTACCTTATATATGTCAAAACCATAATTCACAAAACCTTATACTGACTGTCTCTCCATATTCTAAACCTTTCAGATGTAAAATGAGGCAAAGGCTTTGATTGGTTCAATAAATATTGTTTGTCACACTAAGAGGCGAAATAGCCTTTTATAATGAGGTAGTTTTGATGTTTGTATATAATAACAACAATAAAAGTAAGGTACAGATTATGCATGATTGCAATGGACGCTTTTGCAACAACAGGATAATATGGACTATTATGAACAAGCAGATGTCAAGTTAACAAGTTTATCTGGCATTTGTAACCATTGTAATGCTTTATATTTTTGTGTTTTGATTCTCTATTACCTTAATAAAAATCATTTAATCAAAAAAAAAAAAAAAAAAAAAAAAGATTTTGATAGGGAAGATAAATTTATGGAAAAGAAATATCCTAAAAAAAATAATCGACAAGTCTATAGAAAGACATTATTAAATTCAAATAGAAACTAAAAAACATAATAGCTTTAATAATATTAAGAAGAACAAAAAGAGAAAATGCAAACAGCAAAAACATGACAATTGGGTTAATTATAACTTATAGGAAAAAGCAGCAACAGAAACAAAAATAAATAAATAAATATCAGACCATCTTACAAGATAAATATTTAGTAAAACCAACTGCCGAAAATCAAAGAACCATCTTTAGAAAAATAAAAACCTCAAAAAATGGTTAGCACCTTGTAAGCTAAATCAACCTATAGAAAGAAAAAACTTTTTTAAGTAACATAGTAACATAGTAGATGAGGTTGAAAAAAGATGACAGAAGTCCATCGAGTTCAACCTTTACAAATAGTTAAGCTTTTAGCAGGATATAGATTAAAAAAAACTAAGGCATAAGAAACATTCTGGATACATAATCGCCTAGATTTAGAGTTTTGTCGGTAAAGACCCGCGTAGCTAATGCAGCTTTTTTTCCTACCGCTGCTTCCAAACAACGCTGGTATTTAGAGTTGTCTGAGGGACTGCGTTAGGCTCCAAAAAGGGTGCGTTGAGCCGAATTTACCGCCACTTCAATCCTCAATACCAGCGTTGCTTACGGTAGCGGTAAGCTGGCAAAACGTGCTCGTGCACGATTCCCCCATAGGAAACAATGGGGCAGTTTGGGCTGAAAAAAACCTAACACCTGCAAAAAAGCAGCGTTAAGCTCCCAACGCATCCCCATTGTTTCCTCTCTAAGTCTGCACCTAACACCCTAACATGAACCCTGAGTCTAAACACCCCTAACCTTACACTTATTAACCCCTAATTTGACGCTCCGGACACCGCCGCCACCTACATTATCCCTATGAACCCCTAATCAGCTGCCCCTAACACCGCCGACCTCTATATTATATTTATTAACCCCTAATCTGCCCCCCCAACGTTGCCGCTACCTTACTTACACTTATTAACCCCTAATCTGCCGACCGGACGTCGCCGCCACCATAATAAATGTATTAACCCCTAAACCGCTGCACTCCCGCCTCACAAACACTATAATAAATAGTATCAACCCCTAATCTGTCCCCCCCCCAACGTCGCCGCCACCTAACTTCAAGTATTAACCCCTAATCTGCCGATTGGACCTCGCCACTACTATAATAAATTAACCCCTAAAGCTAAGTCTAACCCTAAACCTAACACCTCCCTAAATTAAATATAATTTTAATCTAACGAAATAAATTAACTCTTATTAACTAAAGTATTCCTGTTTAAAACTAAATACTTACCTGCAAAATAAACCCTAATATAGCTACAATATTACGAATAATTATATTGTAGCTATTTTAGGATTTATAATTATTTTACAGACAACTTAGTATTTATTTTAATTAGGTACAATAGCTATTAAACAGTTATTAACTATTTAATAGTTACCTAGTTAAAATAATTACAAAATTACCTGTAAAATAAATCCTAACCAGAGTTACAATTAAACCTAACACTACACTATCATTAAATTAATTAAATTAATTAACTAGCAATAACAACAATTAAATACAATTAAATAAACTAAACTAAATTACAAAAAAAACACTAAATTACAGAAAATAAAAAAATATTACAAGAATTTTAAACTAATTACACCTAATCTAAGCCCCCTAATAAAATAAAAAAAATAAAAAATAATAAAAGTCCCTACCCTATTCTACATTACAAAGTAATCAGCTCTTTTACCAGCCCTTAAAAGGGCTTTTTGCGGGGCATGCCCCAAAGTAATCAGCTCTTTTGCCTGTAAAAAAAAATACAACCTGATCGGAACAGCCAATAGAATGCGAGCTCAATCTGATTGGCTGATCCAATCAGCCAATTGGATTGAATTTGAATCTGATTGGCTGATTCAATCAGCCAATCAGATTTTTCCTACCTTAATTCCGATTGGCTGATAGAATCCTATCAGCCAATCGGAATTCGAGGGACGCCATCTTGGATGACGTCATTTAAAGGAAACTTCATTAGGATTTAGGACGTCGGTGAATAAGGATGGCTCCGCGTCGGCTGCTTCAAGATGGACCCGCTCCGCTCTGGATGGAAGAAGATAGAAGATGCCGCCTGGATGAAGATTTTGGACCCTCTGGAGGACCTCTTCTTGCCGGATAGGATGAAGACTTCGGACCCTCTTCTGGACGGATCGGTGATACCCGGCTGGGTGAATACAAGGTAGGGAGATCTTCAGGGGCTTAGTGTTAGGTTTTTTAAGGGGGGTTTGGGTGGGTTAGATTAGGGGTATGTGGGTGGTGGGTTGTAATGTTGGGGGGGGTATTGTATTTTTTTTCAGGCAAAAGAGCTGATTTCTTTGGGGCATGCCCCGCAAAAGGCCCTTTTAAGGGCTGGTAAGGTAATAGAGCTGTTAACTTTATATTTTAGAATAGGGTAGGGCATTTTTTTATTTTGGGGGGCTTTGTTATTTTTTAGGGGGCTTAGAGTAGGTGTAATTAGTTTAAAATTCTTGTAATCTTTTTTTATTTTTTGTAATTTAGTGGGGTTTTTTTGTAATTTAGTGGGTTTTTTTTTGTAATTTAGTTTTGTTGATTTAATTGTAGGTAATTGTAGGTAGTTTATTAAATTAATTTATTGATAGTGTAGTGTTAGGTTTAATTGTAACTTAGGTTAGGATTTATTTTACAAGTAATTTTGTAATTATTTTAACTAGGTAGCTATTAAATAGTTAATAACTATTTAATAGCTATTGTACCTAGTTAAAATAAATACATAGTTGCCTGTAAAATAAATATAAATCCTAAAATAGCTACAATATAATTATTCGTTATATTGTAGCTATACAAGGGTTTATTTCACAGGTAAGTATTTAGCTTTAAATAGGATTAATTTATTTAATAAGAATTAATTTATTTCGTTATATTAAAATTATATTTAACTTAGGGGGGTGTTAGGGTTAGGGTTAGACTTAGCTTTAGGGGTTAATACATTTATTATAGTAGCGGTGAGGTCCGGTCGGCAAATTAGGGGTTAATACTTGAAGTTAGGTGTCACAGATGTTAGGGAGGGCAGATTAGGGGTTAATAAAATTTATTATAGGGTTTGCGAGGCGGGAGTGAGGCGGTTTAGGGGTTAATACATTTATTATAGTGGCGGCGAGGTCCGGTCGGAAGATTAGGGCTTAATAAGTGTAGGTAAGGTAGCAGCGACATTGGGGGGGGCAGATTCGGGGTTAATAAATATTATGTAGATGTCGGCGACGTTGGGGGCAGCAGTTTAGGGGTTCATAGGGATAATGTAGGTTGCGGCGTTGTCCGGAGCAGCAGATTAGGGGTTAATAATAATATCAGGTGTCAGCGATAGCGGGGGCAGCAGATTAGAGGATAATAAGTGTAAGGTTAGGGATGTTTAGACTCGGGGTACATGTTAGGGTGTTAGGTGCAGACTTAGAAAGTGTTTCCCCATAGGACACAATGGGGCTGCGTTAGGAGCTGAACGCTGCTTTTTTGCAGGTGTTAGATTTTTTTTTCAGCTCAAACTGCCCCATTGTTTCCTAAGGGGGAATCGTGCACGAGCACGTTTTTCAAGCTGGCCGCTACCGTAAGCAACGCTGGTATTTAGAGTTGAAGTGGAGTTGAAGTGGCGGTAAATGTTTCTTTAAATGACGTCATCCAAGATGGCGTCCCTTGAATTCCAATTGTCTGATAGAATTCTATCAGCCAATTGGAATTAAGGTAGGAAAAATTGAAGTTCCAATCAGCCAATAGAATGCGAGCTCAATCCTATTGGCTGATTGCATCTATCAGCCAATTGGAATTCAAGGGACGCCATTTTGGATGACGTCATTTAAAGGAACATTCATTCAGCAAGAAGACGTCGAAAGAAGAGGATGCTCCGCGTCGGATGTCTTGAAGATGGAGCCGCTCCACGCCGGATGGATGAAGATAGAAGATGCCGCCTGGATGAAGACTTCTGCCCGTCTGGAGGACCACTTCTGCCGGCTTCATGGTTGAAGACTTCTCAAGGTAGGGTGATCTTCAAGGGCTTAGTGTTAGTTTTTTTTAAGGGGGGATTGGGTGGGTTTTAGAGTAGGGTTGGGTGTGTGGGTGGTGGGTTTTAATGTTGGGGGGTATTGTACTTTTTTTCAGGTAAAAGAGCTGATTACTTTGGGGCAATGCCCTGCAAAAAGCCCTTTTAAGGGCTATTTGTAATTTAGTATAGGGTAGGGCTTTTTATTATTTTGGGGGGCTTTTTTATTTTATTAGGGGGATTAGATTAGGTGTAATTAGTTTAAAAAACTTGTAATTATTTTATTATTTTCTGTAATTTAGTGGGGGTTTTTGTACTTTAGATAATTATTTGTAATTGTATTTAATTGTATTTAGTTTAGGAAATTAATTTAATTATAGTGTAGTGTTAGGTGTAATTGTAACTTAGGTTAGGTTTTATTTTACAAGTACTTTTGTATTTATTTTAGCTAGGTAGTTATTACATAGTTAATAACTATTTAGTAACTATTCTACCAAGTTAAAATAAATACAAACTTTCTTGTAAAATAAAAATAAACCCTAAGCTAGCTACAATGTAACTATTAGTTATATTGTAGCTATCTTAGGGTTTACATTACAGGTAGGTATTTAGTTTTAAATAGGAATTATTTAGTTAATGATAGTAATATTTATTTAGATTTATTTCAATTATATTTAAGTTAGGGGGTGTTAGGGTTAGGGTTAGACTTAGGTTTAGTGGTTAATAAATTTAATATAGTGTTGGCAACGTTAGGGGTGGCAGATTAGGGGTTAATAAATGTAGGTAGGTGGTAGCGGTGTGGGGGGGGCAGATTAGGGGTTAATAAATATGATGTAGATGGCGGCGGTGTAGGGGGCGGATGATTAGGGGTTAATAAGTATAATGTAGGTGGTGGTGGGCTCTGGGAGCTGCGGTTTAGGGGTTAATAAGTTTATTTAGTTGCGGTGGAGTCTGGGAGCGGCAGGATAGGGGTTAATAACTTATTTAGATGGCGGTGGTGTCAGGACAGCAGATTAGGGGTTAATAAGTATAATGTAGGTGGCAGCTGTGTAGGGGGGGCAGATTAGGAGTTTTTAGGCTCGGGGTACATGTTAGCGTGTTAGGTGTAAATGTTACCATAGGAATCAATGGGATATCAGGCAGCAGCAAACATGAGCTTTCGCTGCTTTCCAACTCCCATTGATTCCTATGGCATCCACCGCCTCCAGGGCGGCGGATTGAAAACCAGGTATGCTGGGCCGGAATAGTGCCAAGCATACCTGGTAGACTTTTGATAACTTCCAAAAGTAGTCAGATTGTGCCGAACTTGCGTTCAGAACATCTGTATTGATGTAAGCATCGATCTATGTCGGACTGAGTCCGGCGGATCGTATGCTACGTCACCAAATTCTACTTTTGCCGGTTTGTAGGGTTTGATAACTAAGGCGAATCAGGCTCGCCACAAATACGCTGCGGAATTCCAGCATATTTGCGGTTGACGGCTTGATAAATAGAGGCCATAGAATTGTGATTGATGACAGGAATAAAATCCTGCTATATGGAAAGCAATATGAATGACGGTATGGGCTAAAAAACAAGTGTATTTGGGCGAGCATTATGAAGTTGCCGGCTCGAATCCCTGAAGACTTAAAAGTAAATGGATGCCTTGAAATGTAAATGTTAAAAGGAGCAACTTTGTTATATGAAAAGCATTGCAAATAGTTTGAATACTTGAGACAGTAACCAAATGAGATCAGGTTACACATAGAGCCTACGGATCAAATTGGAACAAGAAGGTGTGACAAGTGGACTAATGAGAATGAGACCACTACTATGTAAAGGAGGAGCTGAGATCCACACTGCATCTTGATAAAGCTAGAGCACCTTGTGAAACGTGTTAATGAAAGTGTTGGTTCCTGTATTTCTTGTGGATAAAAACAAGAACAGAAGTTTCGGAATACACAAAGAAAGAAATCTCTTGTCTGTGTAAAATAGTTTTTTCTCAAAATAATTGGCTAAGGAGATATATACCTGTGTACATCTAGTACTTAAGTGAAGGTATCAGCTGTCTACAGAAGTCACCCAATAACTTGAGCAAGTTACGAAAATATCAAGTCAAAGGAGGTGTGACGTCATCATTATTCGCCCTTACTGCCAACAGGTGTGTAGAAGCTCAGCGGATCTGAAAGACAAGGCAGAGGGTAAGCTTACCTGCCAGAAACATTTCTTCCCTCAGGTATCCATCTGAACCACTGAGGAATTTTGTGGTAGCTATTGTTGGGGAGCCTGCACAGATGTTTACAAAGACCGGATACAACGGAATCTAACACAGGGTAAGAGAACCAGTCTGACACAATCTGGCTTGATGTGATACACCTGAACAAACATTTCTAGATATCAGAATATATACCTTGTTTGAGCTATCTATAGCCATATATGAATACAACGTATCATATTAGCAAACATCAGATACAAAATTTGCTGGCATCCATCAAAGAAAACATTGCTGTAATTTGAAATTGCTACGTATATCAGCAAAGAGACATTGCTACAATTAAAAGCAAAGAGACATTGCTACGCCTATAAGCAAAGAGACATTGCTACAATTACAAGCAAAGAGATATTGCTACAACTTAATAAATAGTTTTGATGTTTAATATGCTAAACATAGTGACTTCTAAATGTGTATACAAATAGAGCCCATGCGCAATTAATTGGCCAAATTTTGCTATGAACTTTTTATTGTGATTTTTTTTATCTATATGCCGGCTTGGCTTTAGGGAAAGCCATTTTTATACAGCTCTGTTTTAGTGTTGCAACACGTTTTCATTTTATTTTTTATTTTTTATTATCTATTATTTATTTTTTATTTTCCTATTTTCCAGTGCAGCTTTTTATAGGAAGTTAACCGTATTCACTTTATAATATTGTGGAGATTTTTATGTGGTACAATAAATTGATGTAAAACATTTTTTCAACCTATTTAAGTGTATCTTTCTATATGTATGAACACATCTTCTATTACATTTGACTCTAGTAAAGGATCGCTTAATACTGAATTGCTCACATACCGAATTGTAATTGCTTAAACTAATATACAGGTAAATACACCTTTGACGTTAAAGGGAAGGTACACCCTATACATTTCTCCATAGACCATTAACTTCTAGTGCTTTCTCTAGTGCCTCATCTTCGCCCCATTTTTTTGTACTAAGTCTAACACTTAAGGTTGTAGTTCGGGTAATAATTATCAAGTTCTTTATAGTTAACCATTTCAGCCATTTTGGCTGATCACCTAATAGTGTTTTCCTACACTACCTATTTAAGAACTACCTTCCCTTAATTCAATGATAAGTATCCTCATAATTGATTGGGTTTGGGACTCTATGGTATATGGTGTTATACACAGGGAGCAGTCATCCTTACATGTTTTTTAAGTTGTTTTTAATTGTTTGTATATTTACCCCATATTTTTATAAAATCATTAGTAAAAGTTACATTTTAATATAATAATTCGGTCATCTCCTTTTCTTCAATAATTAAGACTGAACATTTCACCCTCCTATAGCGTCAGTGTGCCGAATAGTGTTTCTCTCTTCTTCTCTTTATTTCTCAGTTTATAAAAAAGGAAAGAGGATGAACTATTGTATCTTGAAAGCAAAGGAATTTATAACTAGTGGAAAGAATAGGAGAATAAGGGATGCATACATAAAAATCTCAGGCAAGTATCAATTAATACAATGATGAAATAAACAATAGAGAAATAACTAGTGACATTCTACTGAAAATAATATATTACAAATAGAATCAATTTTGCCTCCCTCAGAATGAAATACAATTCAATTTAATTAGAAGATGAAAATTGAATACTACGATGTGTGGAGTCCTGTATATGGCAACATTAGGTTTATTTCTAATCCACATCTCTATTGATTTGTATTAAGTTATAATAAATATTATGACATGACTAACACCTTGCTTACAGGGAAAAGCTCTGAAAGCAAAATGATACATTGGAGATTTAAGGGAACGCAATTAAAATTAGCCGAATCATTGTTTCTGAGATACTTGTTTTCGGTGGTAGGAAAAATAGTATGTAATAGTAGTATGTAAAGTAATGGGTCTAATTATAATTATAAATATTAGTAGTAATAAAAAAAAGTACCTCTAAATCCACTAATCAGCTACTTCAAGCCTTTTAATAAAAATAAGAATCTGAATAAATAACAGGAGCCCATTATAGGTCCACAATTGGTGATGTGATTGGAGATATACAAATCAGTGCTTAAGCCACACCCACTAAAAGAGTTTTTAAATAGACACCAGGAAAACAAAAAATGCTGATAACGCTAATGAAGACGTTATAAATCATTTGAAATTTGTAAGAATTTTGGTGGGCTTTTTTCCTGTCCAACTTGATTTAATATTAATTTATGTTATACATATAGGCCTCTAGTTATCAAGCTCCGTAAGGAGCTTGATGGCCTCTGTTTCTGGAGAGTCTTCAAATTAGAGGGACTAGCGGTTTATGGTTAGTTTCCAGACTAAGGTAACGCTGTTCAATAGCACAGATTTTATTGGGATCCGGCTTGATGCCACCCCCATTGATGATATGCCCAAAGTAACATAACTCAGCTTTCCTAAAATGGCATTTCTCCTTGTTTAATTTCAGCCCTGACTCTCTAATGGTCTTCAGCACACAGCTCAATCGCTGATCATGTTCTTTCAAAGTAAACCCATACACCAAAATGTCGTCCATGACAACTGCCGTGCCCGCGTGGTCTCTTAGGAGAGAACTCTTTGAAAGATTTCAGGAGCAGAGGATATCCCAAAGGGGAGTCTGCAGAAGCAAAACCGACCTACCGGTGTAATGAAGGTAGTCAGTTTGTGGCACTTTGGATCTAGAGGTATCTGCCAGAAGTCGCTGGAGGCATCCAGTGTAGAGAAGAACTTTGCCCCAGCCAATTTCAGAGCTATGTCTTCAAGTGTCGGCAGCACATATCTCTCTCTCTTCACCGACTCATTCAGCCTCTTCAAGTCTACACAGATGCGTACCTTCCCATTTTTCTTTGCAACAGGCACAATGGGGGCAAACCAGTCAGTTGCTTCAACACCTTTCTTCAATAACTCCCATATTCTTCATACGCAGAAGTTCCTTCTCTACTTGAGGCATGAGCGGGAACGGAATTCTATGTGGAGTGGTAATGCTGAATGGGACTGTGTCACTTTTAAGTGATATTCGGACTGGGTTGTAATTCAGTAGGCCCAATTCACCAAACATATCTTCTGAAATCTCATTCACTCTGGCGACTAGGCCCAAACCACAGGCTGCTTTTCTGTTCAATAGGTTGTTAACACACTGACCTCTAATCACATGCACCCACATGGTGAAGTTCCTCTGCTTGTACTTGCAGCTGGCAAGAAAATTCCCCCGCCACCAGCACTATGGACTTTTGTTGTAACTTTTGCCAGCTGAGGTTGTCAAGGCAGTTTTATGAATGCTACAAGGGACATAACAGTGATGTCTGCTCCTATGTCAATCTTCAAGGCAACTTTGGCTCCCATTACAGTAAGAGTAACCCTCCAATCATCATCTGAACCAGGCCATTCAAAAACAGACCCTACAAAGGACACTTCTAGACCCTCCTGGTCGCTATCCACCTGCATCTCCTTAATATATTCAGTTTTACACACCACTTCAAAATGACCCATTCAGTTACATTTTCTACATCTTTTTGTCTTTAGCAGGGAATTTGACACTCTGATCATGGGCACAGTTGCACCGTGTGCAGCGAGCATGCTGCGCCCATCCGCTTCTGGGCCTTTCTGTTGCCCTTGGTCTACCGCTCACACTGTGTCTTTCACTAACAGCTCTCCTGAACTGCTGCACTTCATCCACAATACTCTCAGACTTCAGATCAGCACTTTGCTTTTTCACCAGTTCACTCTGGCGGGCGATCCTAATAGCCCCATCCAAAGTTAAATCAGCCTCTAACTTTAGCTTCAGTGAGACTTTAGCATCTGCAATTCCTATGACTATTCTGTCTCTGATCTGCTCCTCTTTAGCAACACCAAACTCACAGAATTCAGCTAGTTCATACAGGCTGCGCACAAATGACTCCACAGATTCTCCCACGCGATGGGCACGTATGTGAAAACAAGCCCTCTCATGAATCACATTTTTTTTGGGCACAAAGTGTGCACTGAGTTTGTTCATAACTATTTCAAAGTCAAATTCTTCCCCTTCTTGGAAAGCAAATGCATTGAACACTGGCTCCACATCTTTCCACATAGAGTATAAAAGAGAATTAACTTGTACTTCACCACTCTCCTTGTACAGCTTAGAAGCAATCCTGAAGCGCTGAAACTGCTGACGCCATGTGGGTCAAGCTGCAGGCTGAGAGAAATCAAAAAGATCAGGTGAGGTAAACTTCGACATCGTCATTACTCAGGAAACAGAAGCGCAGGCAATTACTTCTGACACCATGTCATGAGATGCAGGACACAGCATAGAAGGTACAATGCTATTTTATTGCTGAACATAGAAGTATACAGCTTGTACAACACATCTAACTTAGTAACTGCGACATAGACAATAACGGCTATAAGTCACACCCCCATCCGGTGATGTCACCTCCCACTCTCATCACAAAGTCCTTTTCAAAAGCTGCTCCCTGAATCATTAGCAAAAATGTGCATTAATGTATTTTCCCAAGTCGTTTACATTACTGTAATGGAAACGTTAGCATTCACAAAATATTAAGTAGCTAAAAGCTGACCCAAGGAACAGCTTAGTGATTCCTAAAGGAGGCACTTAGGAGGATGGTACTGTTATTACACTTTAGACACTGCCCATGATTTAGAAATTATGGCAGTCTAAATCCTTACATTATAAAAAAAATCATCAGTGTTAATAGATCTTTTTTTTTCTGTTAAAACTTTTTTTTTTTTTTTTAATTTGCTGTAATAACATTTTTATTTTTCTGGCAGAGATGATGCAGCATTAGTTTTTTTAACTTGTTCTAGTGCCTCCTGGGTTGCTCCATACTTTCCTGAAAACCTTTTTGTACTATCTGCATCAGACCTGTTAGTTATTTTTTAATGACATAGGCCTAGATTTGGAGTTTGGCGGTAAAAGGGCTGTTAACGCTCCGCGGGCTTTTTTCTAGCCGCACCATAAAATTAACTCTGGTATCGAGAATTCAAACAAATGCTGCGTTAGGCTCCAAAAAAGGAGCGTAGAGCATTTTTACCGCAAATGCAACTCTCGATACCAGAGTTGCTTACGGACGCGGCCGGCCTCAAAAACGTGCTTGTGCACGATTCCCCCATAGGAAACAATGGGGCTGTTTGAGCTGAAAAAAAACCTAACACCTGCAAAAAAGCAGCGTTCAGCTCCTAACGCAGCCCCATTGTTTCCTATGGGGAAACACTTCCTACGTCTGCACCTAACACTCTAACATGTACCCCGAGTCTATACACCCCTAACCTTACATTTATTAACCTCTAATCTGTCGCCCCCGCTATCGCTGACCCCTGCATTATATTATTAACCCCTAATCTTCCGCTCCGTAAACCGCCGCAACCTACGTTATCCCTATGTACCCCTAATCTGCTGCCCTAACATCGCCGACCCCTATATTATATTTATTAACCCCTAATCTGCCCCCCTCAACGTCGCCGACACCTGCCTACACTTATTAACCCCTAATCTGCCGAGCGGACCTGAGCGCTACTATAATAAAGTTATTAACCCCTAATCCGCCTCACTAACCCTATCATAAATAGTATTAACCCCTAATCTGCCCTCCCTAACATCGCCGACACCTACCTTCAATTATTAACCCCTAATCTGCCGACCGGAGCTCACCGCTATTCTAATAAATGGATTAACCCCTAAAGCTAAGTCTAACCCTAACACTAACACCCCCCTAACTTAAATATAATTTACATCTAACGAAATAAATTCACTCTTATTAAATAAATGATTCCTATTTAAAGCTAAATACTTACCTGTAAAATAAACCCTAATATAGCTACAATATAAATTATAATTATATTATAGCTATTTTAGGATTAATATTTATTTTACAGGCAACTTTGTAATTATTTTAACCAGGTACAATAGCTATTAAATAGTTAAGAACTATTTAATAGTTACCTAGTTAAAATAATAACAAATTTACCTGTAAAATAAATCCTAACCTAAGATATAATTAAACCTAACACTACCCTATCAATAAAATAATTAAATAAACTACCTACAATTACCTACAATTAACCTAACACTACACTATCAATAAATTAATTAAACACAATTCCTACAAATAAATACAATTAAATAAACTAGCTAAAGTACAAAAAATAAAAAAGAACTAAGTTACAGAAAATAAAAAAATATTTACAAACATAAGAAAAATATTACAACAATTTTAAACTAATTACACCTACTCTAAGCCCCCTAATAAAATAACAAAGCCCCCCAAAATAAAAAATTCCCTACCCTATTCTAAATTAAAAAAGTTACAAGCTCTTTTACCTTACCAGCCCTGAACAGGGCCCTTTGCGGGGCATGCCCCAAGAAGTTCAGCTCTTTTGCCTGTAAAAAAAAACATACAATACCCCCCCCAACATTACAACCCACCACCCACATACCCCTAATCTAACCCAAACCCCCCTTAAATAGACCTAACACTAATCCCCTGAAGATCTTCCTACCTTGTCTTCACCATCCAGGTATCACCGATCCGTCCTGGCTCCAAGATCTTCATCCAACCCAAGCGGGGGTTGGCGATCCATAATCCGGTGCTGAAGAGGTCCAGAAGAGGCTCCAAAGTCTTCCTCCTATCCGGCAAGAAGAGGACATCCGGACCGGCAAACATCTTCTCCAAGCGGCATCTTCGATCTTCTTCCATCCGGAGCGAAGCGGCAGGATCCTGAAGACCTCCAGCGCGGAACATCCATCCGGACCGACAACTGAACGACGAATGACTGTTCCTTTAAGGGACGTCATCCAAGATGGCGTCCCTCGAATTCCGATTGGCTGATAGGATTCTATCAGCCAATCGGAATTAAGGTAGGAATTTTCTGATTGGCTGATGGAATCAGCCAATCAGAATCAAGTTCAATCCGATTGGCTGATCCAATCAGCCAATCAGATTGAGCTCACATTCTATTGGCTGTTCCGATCAGCCAATAGAATGCAAGCTCAATCTGATTGGCTGATTGGATCGGCCAATCGGATTGAACTTGATTCTGATTGGCTGATTCCATCAGCCAATCAGAAAATTCCTACCTTAATTCCGATTGGCTGATAGAATCCTATCAGCCAATCGGAATTCGAGGGACGCCATCTTGGATGACGTCCCTTAAAGGAACAGTCATTCGTCGTTCAGTCGTCGGTCCGGATGGATGTTCCGCGCTGGAGGTCTTCAGGATCCTGCCGCTTCGCTCCGGATGGAAGAAGATCGAAGATGCCGCTTGGAGAAGATGTTTGCCGGTCCGGATGTCCTCTTCTTGCCGGATAGGAGGAAGACTTTGGAGCCTCTTCTGGACCTCTTCAGCACCGGATTATGGATCGCCAACCCCCGCTTGGGTTGGATGAAGATCTTGGAGCCAGGACGGATCGGTGATACCTGGATGGTGAAGACAAGGTAGGAAGATCTTCAGGGGATTAGTGTTAGGTTTATTTAAGGGGGGTTTGGGTTAGATTAGGGGTATGTGGGTGGTGGGTTGTAATGTTGGGGGGGGTATTGTATGTTTTTTTTACAGGCAAAAGAGCTGAACTTCTTGGGGCATGCCCCGCAAAGGGCCCTGTTCAGGGCTGGTAAGGTAAAAGAGCTTGTAACTTTTTTAATTTAGAATAGGGTAGGGAATTTTTTATTTTGGGGGGCTTTGTTATTTTATTAGGGGGCTTAGAGTAGGTGTAATTAGTTTAAAATTGTTGTAATATTTTTCTTATGTTTGTAAATATTTTTTTATTTTCTGTAACTTAGTTCTTTTTTATTTTTTGTACTTTAGCTAGTTTATTTAATTGTATTTATTTGTAGGAATTGTGTTTAATTAATTTATTGATAGTGTAGTGTTAGGTTAATTGTAGGTAATTGTAGGTAGTTTATTTAATTATTTTATTGATAGGGTAGTGTTAGGTTTAATTATATCTTAGGTTAGGATTTATTTTACAGGTAAATTTGTTATTATTTTAACTAGGTAACTATTAAATAGTTCTTAACTATTTAATAGCTATTTTACCTGGTTAAAATAATTACAAAGTTGCCTGTAAAATAAATATTAATCCTAAAATAGCTATAATATAATTATAATTTATATTGTAGCTATATTAGGATTTATTTTACAGGTAAGTATTTAGCTTTAAATAGGAATCATTTATTTAATAATAGTTAATTTATTTCGTTAGATAAAAATTATATTTAACTTAGGGGGGTGTTAGTGTTAGGGTTAGACTTAGCTTTAGGGGTTAATACATTTATTAGAATAGCGGTGAGCTCCGGTCGGCAGATTAGGGGTTAATAATTGAAGGTAGGTGTCGGCGATGTTAGGGAGGGCAGATTAGGGGTTAATACTATTTATGATAGGGTTAGTGAGGCGGATTAGGGGTTAATAACTTTATTATAGTAGCGCTCAGGTCCGCTCGGCAGATTAGGGGTTAATAAGTGTAAGCAGGTGTCGGCGACGTTGAGGGGGGCAGATTAGGGGTTAATAAATATAATATAGGGGTCGGCGATGTTAGGGCAGCAGATTAGGGGTACATAGGGATAACGTAGGTGGCGGCGATTTGCGGTCGGAAGATTAGGGGTTAATTATTTTAAGTAGCTGGCGGCGACGTTGTGGGGGGCAGGTTAGGGGTTAATAAATGTAATACAGGGGTCGGCGGTGTTAGGGGCAGCAGATTAGGGGTACATAAGTATAACGTAGGTGGCGGTCGGCAGATTAGGGGTTAAAAAATTTAATCGAGTGGCGGCGGTGTGGGGGGACCTCGGTTTAGGGGTACATAGGTAGTTTATGGGTGTTAGTGTACTTTAGGGTACAGTAGTTAAGAGCATTATGAACCGGCGTTAGCCAGAAAGCTCTTAACTCCTGCTATTTTCAGGCGGCTGGAATTTTGTCGTTAGAGCTCTAACGCTCACTTCAGAAACGACTCTAAATACCGGCGTTAGAAAGATCCCATTGAAAAGATAGGATACGCAATTGACGTAAGGGGATCTGCGGTATGGAAAAGTCGCGGCTGACAAGTGAGCGTTAGACCCTTTAATCACTGACTCCAAATACCAGCGGGCGGCCAAAACCAGCGTTAGGAGCCTCTAACGCTGGTTTTGACGGCTACCGCCGAACTCCAAATCTAGGCCTAAGTAATAGAAAAGTTTGGGTTTGGCTACAATCAACTAAATTTGTTTAAGCAGGTGAATATGTTATCAAAAATGGAAAGTCCAAAAAAATCACTACTTTTAAAGTTAATATCATATAATTTGAGATGTAGGAGCAACAGTTACACTTTGACATTTTGTTCAATGTTCATCTGTAATATATCTATACTTTTAATATTTTCAAAAAATAATTACTAAACTATGCAGATGTTGTTTGTTTTGGAAATTATGCAGAATCTGCTAATTTATTTAAAACTTTAAATTAAAAAAAATGTACATTCCTATTTTAATTTAAGATAAAATAAAATGGATTTTCATTTCCTATTTTTTTTTTAAATATCTTTTAACTTTAAATAAAGACAATAAAATGACAATGCTGGGTAAAAATACCAACGGCTAGATTATGAGTTTTTGGTTTTGAGCTGTGCGGTGCTAACGAGCTGGTTTTCCCTCAACGCTCACTTACCTGCAGCGCTGGTATTACAAGTTTTCAGAAACACGTCGTTAAAAGACAAGAAGTGAGCATTGAGCAAAATTTTGTTAATTACCGCACTCCAATACCAACGCTGCTTAAGTCAGCGGTGAGCTGGTCATACGTGCTCGTGCATGATTTCCCCATAGGAATCAACGTGGAGAGCCTGCTGAAAAAAAAGTCTAACAATTGCAAAAAAGCAGCGTAAAACTCAGTAACGCAGCCCCATTGATTCCTATAGGGAAATAAAAGTTATGTCTACACCTAACACCCTAACATGAACCCCGAGTCTAAACAACCCTAATCTTACACTTATTAACCCCTAATCTGCTGCCCCTGACATCGCCGCCACCTACATTATATTATTAACCCCTAATCTGCCGCTCCGGACACCGCCGCCACCTACATTATACTTATGAACCCCTAATCTGCTGCCCCCAACATCACTGACACCTCCGTTATACATATTAACCCCTAATATGCCACCCCAATGTCGCTGCAACCTACCTACCTTTATTAACCCCTAATCTGCCGCCCCCAACGTTGCCGCCACTATATTTAAGTTATTAACCCCTAAACCTAAGTCTAATCCTAACACCCACTAACTTAAATATAATTTAAATAAATCTAAATAAATATTCCTATCATTAAAGGGACACTCAATCAAAATTAAACTTTCATTATTCACATAGAGCATTCCATTTTAAACAACTTTCCAATTTACTTCAATTAACTAAATGTGCACAGTCTTTTTATATTTTAACTTTTTGAGTCACCAGCTCCTACTGAGCACGTGCAAGAAGTGTGTATGCATTTGTGAATGGCTGATGGCTGTCACATGGTACGTGTATGCATTTGTGATTGGCTGATGGCTGTCACATGGTACAAGGGGAGTGGAAAAAGACATAACTTTTAAAATTGTCAGAAAAAAATCTACTACTCATTTGAAGTTCAGACTAAGTTCTATTGCATTGTCTTGTTATCTCGCATTTGATGATTATGCAAATCTACTGTGTTGACTGGTCCTTTAACTACATTATTCCTATTTAAAACTAAATAATGACCTATACAATAAACCCTAAGCTAGCTACAATATAACTAATAGTTACATTGTAGCTAGCTTAGGGTTTATTTTTATTTTACAGGCAAGTTTGTATTTATTTTAACTAGGTAGAATAGTTATTAAATAGTTATTAACTATGTAATAACTACCTAGCTAAAATAAATACAAATTTACCTGTAAAATAAAACCTAACCTAAGTTACACTAACACCTAACACTACAATATAATTAAATAAATTAACTAAATTAAATACAATTACCTAAATTAAATTAAATTAGCTAAAGTACAACCCCCCAACTAAATTACAGAAAATAATACAAACAAATTACAGATATTTAAACTAATTACACCTACTCTAATAGCCCTATTAAAATAAAAAAGCCCCCCCAAAATGAAAAAATCCTAGTCTAAACAAAACAACCAATAGCCCTTAAAAGGGCCTTTTGCGGGGCATTGCCCCAAAGTAATCAGCTCTTTTACCTGTAAAAAAAAAAATACAAACAACACCCCCAACAGTAAAACCCACCACCCACACAACCAACCCCCCAAATAAAATATTATCTAAAAAAAACTAAGCTCCCCATTGCCCTGAAAAGGGCATTTGGGTGGGCATTGCCCTTAAAAGGGCAGTTATCTCTTTTGCGGCACAAAGTCCCTAACTTACAAATAAAACTCAACCAATACACCCTTAAAAAAACCTAACACTAACTCCCTGAAGATAGATTTACTGTTCTGAAGATCCGACATCCATCCTCAAGGAAGCGGCAGAAGTCTTCATCCAACTGGGTCAAAGTCCTCAACGATGCCGGGAGAATTCTTCATCCAAGCCAGGCGAAGTGGTCCTCCAGACAGGCAGAAGTCTTCATACAGACGGCATCTTTTATCTTCATCCATCCGGCGCGGGGCGGGTCCATCTTCAAGACATCCGACGCGGAGCATCCTCTTCATCCGGAGTCTTCTTACTGAATGAAGGTACCTTTAAGTGACGTCATCCAAGATGGCATCCCTTAGATTCTGTTTGGCTGATAGAATTCTATCCAATCGGAATTAAGGTAGTAAAAATCCTATTGGCTGATGCAATCAGCCAATAGAATGCAAGCTCAATCCTATTGACTGATTGGATCAGCCAAAAGGATTGAACTTCAATCCTATTGGCTGATTGCATCAGCCAATAGGATTTTTTCTACCTTAATTCCGATTGGCTGATAGAATTCTATCAGCCAAATGGAATCTAAGGGATTCCATCTTGGATGACGTCACTTAAAGGTACCTTCATTCAGTAAGAAGACTCCGGATGAAGAGGATGCTGTGCATCGGATGTCTTGAAGATGGACCCGCTCCTTGCCGGATGGATGAAGATGCCATCTGGATGAAGACTTCTGCCCATCTGGAAGACCACTTCTCCCGGCTTCTTTGAGGACTTTGGCCTGGCTTGGATGAAAACGTCTCCCGGTAAGTCGATCCTCAGGGGGTTAGTGTTAGGTTTTTTTTAAGGGTGTATTGGGTGGGGGTTTTGTTTAGGCTATGGTTTGGGCAGCAAACGAGCTAACTGCCCTTTTCAGGGCAATGGGGAGCTTAGGTTTTTGTAGATAGTATTTTATTTGGGGGGTTGGTTGTGTGGGTGGTGGGTTTTACTGTTGGGGGGTTGTTTGTATTTTTTTTTACAGGTAAAAGAGATGATTACTTTGGGGCAATGTCCCGAAAAAGGTCCTTTTAAGGGCTATTGGTAGTTTAGTTTAGGCTAGGGTTTTTTTTTATTTTGGGAGGGCTTTTTTATTTTAATAGGGCTATTATATTAGGCGTAATTAGTTTAAATATCTGTAATTTGTTTATTATTTTCTGCAATTTAGTGTTTGTTTGTTTTTGTACTTTAGCTAATTTAATTTAATTTAGGTAATTGTATTTAATTTTGTTAATTTATTTAATTAATTGTAGTGTTAGGTGTTAGTGTAACTTAGGTTAGGTTTTATTTTACAGGTACATTTTTATTTATTTTAGCTAGGTAGATATTAAATAGTCAATAACAATTTAATAACTATTCTACCTAGTTAAAATAAATACAAACTTGCCTATAAAATAAAAATAAACCCTAAGATAGCTACAATTTAACTATTAATTATATTGTAGCTAGTTTAGGGTTTATTTTATAGGTACGTATTTAGTTTTAAATAGGAATAATGTAGTTAATGATAGTAATTTTCTTTAGATTTATTTAAATTATATTTAAGTTAGGGAGTGTTAGGGTTATGGTTAGACTTAGGTTTAGGTGTTAATAACTTTAATATAGTGGCGGCGACGTTGGGGGCGGCAGATTAGGGATTAATAAATGTAGGTAGGTGGCGGCGATGTTAGGGACGGCAGATTAGGGGTTAATAATATTTAACTAATGTTTGCGAGGTGGGAGTGCGACGGTTTAGGGGTTAATATGTTTATTATAGTGGCGGCGACTTTGGGGGCAGCAGATTAGGGCTAATAAGTGTAGGTAAGTGGCGGCGACATTGGGGGCAGCAGATTAGGGGTTAATAAATATAATGTAGGTGTTGGCGATGTTGGGGGCAGCAGATTAGGGGTTCATAAATATAATGTAGGTGGCGGCGGTGTCTGGATCGGCAGATTAGGGGTTACATTTTTTATTATAGTGCTTGTAATGCGGGAGGGCCTCGGTTTAGGGGTTAATAGGTAGTTTATGGGTGTTAGTGTACTTTTTAGCACTTTAGTTATGAATTTTATGTTACGGCGTTGTACCATAAAATTCTTAACTACTGACTTTTAAATGCGTTAGGACTCTTGACAGGAGAGGGTGTACCGCTGACTTTTTGTCCTCCCAGGACAGACTCGTAATACCAGCGCTATGGAAGTCCCATAGAAAAAAGACTTTACGAAGTTTACGTAAGTAGTTTTGCGGTAAGGCCAAAGAAGTGTGCGGTACACCTAAATCTTCAAGACTCGTAATAGCAGCGGGCGTAAAAATGCAGCGTTAGGACCTCTTAACGCTGCTTTTTTTACCCTAACGCACAACTCATAATCTAGCCGCAAGTTATTTGTGCCAGGTTTTGAAAAAGCAGTTGAATTAGACTCTTATTTGGTGTAATGCTGTTCTTTCACAATCAATGTTTAGACACTTATTTTCCGTGAAACACATAATCTGGAAGCCTATTCTGAGTACTCTAATGTGAAAAGTAGCGAGAAAAGTTGTTTGAGGAGCTCACTAGCAGCATCTAGTGCTAAAATGAAAAAGGGTGCTTTATGTAATATAATTCTGAAGAAGACATTGCATATAATGCATCTAAGTATTATAATACAAGTTGGAATATATACAGTATCTCACAAAAGTGAGTACACCCCTCACACTGAAGAAATGACACTTTGAGGGGACAGTGTAACTTTTCTGTCCCCTCAAAATAACTCAACACACAGCCATTAATGTCTAAACCGTTGGTAACAAAAGTGAGTATATCCCTAAGTGGAAATGTCCAAATTGGGCCCAAAGTGTCAATATTTTGTGTGGCCACCATTATTTTCCAACACTGCCTTAACCCTCTTGGGCATGGAGTTCACCAGAGCTTCACAGGTTGCCACTGGAGTCCTCACAGACCTGGTGGATGTTAGAGACCTTGCACTCCTCCACCTTCCATTTGAGGATGCCCCACAGATGCTCAATAGGGTTTAGGTCTGAAGAAATGCTTGGCCAGTCCATCACCTTTACCTTCAGCTTCTTTAGCAAGGCAGTGGTCATCTTGGAGGTGTGTTTGGGGTTGTTTTGTTGAAATACTGCCCTGTGGCCCATTCTCCAAAGGGAGGGGCTCATGCTCTGCTTCAATATGTCACAGTACATGTTGGCATTCATGGTTTGATCAATGAACTGTAGCTCCCCAGTGCTGGTAGCACTCATGCAGGCCCAGACAATGAAACTCCCACCACCATGATTTATTGTAGTAAAGACACACTTGCACACTTGTACTCACCTGGTTGCCGCCACACACGCTTGACACCATCTGAACCAAATAAGTTTATCTTCCAGTAATCCATGTCCTTAGTCTGCTTGTCTTTAGCAAACTGTTTGCAGGCTTTCTTGTGCATTATCTTTAGAAGAGGCCTCCTTCTGGGACAACATCCATGCAGACCAATTTAATGCAATGTCTGCGGCATATGGTCTGAGCACTGACAGGCTGACACCCCACCCCTTCAACCTCTACAGCAATGCTGGCAGCACTCATACATCTATTTCCCAAAGACAACCTCTGGATACGCACGTGCACTGAACTTCTTTGGTCGACCATGGCGAGGCCTGTTCTGAGTGGAACCTGTTCTGTGAAACCGCTATATGGTCTTGCCCACCGTGCTGCAGCTTAGTTTCAGGGTCTTGGCAATCTTCTTATAGCCTAGGCCATCTTTATGTAGAGCAAAAATTATTTTTTTCAGATCCTCAGAGTTCTTTGCCATGAGGTGCCATGTTGAATTTCCAGTGACCAGTATGAGAGAGTGTGAGAGTGATAACATCAAATTTAACACACCTGCTCCCCATTCACACCTGAGACCTTGTAACACTAACGAGTCACATGTGTCAGGGTGCCAGGAATCAGACTGAGATGAGAAGTGCAAAAATAATTACACCTTTATTAATGGCAAAAAATAATAAAAAGTCCACAAGTCAAATAACAAGCCAGGAGTCAAAACTAGAGCTGGTAGTCAGACAAACTGAGTCAGGAGCCAAAGCGAGTAGTCAGACGAGCCGGAATCAGGAACAAGGAGAACAGCAGAGTCAGGAACAAGCCAGGGATCAGGAACCAGGAGGGACGTCAGACAGCCAGGTAATATACAGGAGCTCTCACAAACAGGTCTGAGACAATGCAAGGGCAAAGCATACTGAACAAAGGCCCTTTAAATAATAAGTGATGACATCACAATTCTGAGACTGCATCCTGTCTCACGTGGATGATGTAAACCAGTCTGGCCATAAAAAGAAGTACAGGAAGTGAGCAGCATCTCCCAGAATGCACCAAAGTCAGCAAGAGAGGTGAGTAAAATGGCTGCCAGCAGCACATGGCAAACAAGTCAGGAAAAAACCCTGACAGTACCCTCCCCTCAATGACCCCTCCTCGTGGGAGGACAAAAGGCTTATTGGGGAAACGGGCATAGAAAGCATGGAGGAGGGTGAGAGCATGAACATCAGAGGAGGGAACCCATGAACGCTCCTCTGGACCGTAGCCCCTCCAATGAACCAAATACTGTACTCAGCCCCTGGACATACGAGAGTCAATAATGCTGCTGACCTCATACTCCTCATAGTTGTCAACCATGGTAGGATGGGGACGAGGCAACGCAGTGGTAAACCGATTACAAACCAATGGTTTCAAGAGGGAGACATGAAAAACATTGGAGATGTGCATTGCAGGAGGAAGGTCAAGAGCGTAGGCCACAGGATTGACCAGTCGGAGTATTCGAAAAGGACCAACATAACGGGGAGCCAGTTTATTGGAAGGCACACAAAGGTTCAAGTTGTGGCAGGACAGCCAAACTCTCTCATCAACCTGGTAGGAAGGTGCAAGCAGACGCCTACGTTCAGCCTGGAACTTTTGGCGCTGCATAGAACGATGAAGGCAATCCTGAATCTGCACCCACGTGGAATGGAGTTGCCGGAGATGCTCCTCCAAAGCCGGAATACCCTGAGACATGAATGAATCGGGCAACAAGGATGGTTGAAACCCATAATTCGCCATGAATGGGGATAACTTGGAGGAAGCATTAATAGCAGTATTACGAGCAAACTCTGCCCAAGGTAACAGTTCAGACCAATTATTGTGGTGATCTGAGACATAGCAATGGAGGAACTGTTCCAGAGCTTGATTAGACTGTTCTGCAGCCCCATTGGATTGAGGGTGATATGCCGAGGAGAAGAAGAGCTGGATCCCCATTTGAGCACAAAAGGAATGCCAAAATCTGGAGACAAACTGGCTACCCTGGTCCGACACTATCTCCTTGGGTAACCCATGTAAATGGAAGACCTCACAGGCAAAAATTGAAGCAAGCTCCTGAGCGGTAGGCAAATTCTTCAAGGGAATGCAATGTGACATTTTAGAAAAACAGTCAACCACCATAAGGATAACAGTATTGCCATTGGAAACAGGGAGCTCAACAATGAAGTCCATCGAAAGATGTGTCCAAGGACACTCACCATTAGCAATAGGTTGAAGAAGACCCACAGGAAGACGTCGAGGAGTCTTATTCTGTGCACAAACTGAGCAGGAGGCAACATACGCAGCAACATCAGAACGAAGACCTGACCACCAGAATTGTCGAGTGACAGACCAAATCATTTAGTTCTTGCCTGGGTGACCTGCGGCTTTAGGATAGTGGTAAGTGTGCAAAAGTTTAGTTCGAAGATTCTCAGGAACAAAACACTTACCACTAGGTTTCTCAGGAGGTGCATTGGTTTGTGCAGCCAGGATCTCCTCCCCCCAAGGGAGAAGTCAAATTAGTACGTATGGTAGCCAAAATATGGTCAGGAGGTATAACTGGAGTAGGTACAGACTCCTCCTTGGACAGAGGTGAAAATTGTCGAGAGAGGGCATCAGCCCTAACATTCTTACTACCAGGCTGGTAGGAGACCACATAATTAAACCGAGACAAAAATAGCGCCCATCTGGCCTGTCGGGGCGACAAACGTTTTGCTTCAGATAGATAAGTTAAATTCTTGTGGTCAGTAAGAATGAGCACTGGCATGCTAGTACCTTCGATAAGATGCCTCCTTTCTTTGAGTGCCAAAATTATGGCCAGTAATTCCCTGTCGCCAATTTCATAATTGTACTCCGCTGGAGACAATTTCTTAGAGAAGAAACCACACGGATGCAAGGAACCGTCAGGTGTAGGACATTGAGACAAGAGAGCACCTACTCCAGTCTCACATGCATCGACCTCAAGAACAAAAGGCAGGACAGGGTTAGGATGAGCCAGAACTGGAGCAGCAGCAAAGGCAGTCTTAAGACTATCAAAGGCCTTAATGGCAGTAGGTGACCAATGGAGTGGATCATTCTCTTTACGGGTCAAGTCTGTGATAGGTTTGACCAAGGAAGAAAAGTTTTTAATAAACTTTCTATAGTAATTGGCGAACCCCAAAAAACGTTGAATAGACCGAAGACCAACTGGGCGAGGCCACTGCAGAACTGCAGATAACTTTTCAGGATCCATGGAGAACTCTGCAACGGAGATAACAAAACCTAGGAAGGTTACTTGAGTCTGATGGAACTCACATTTCTCAAGTTTACAAAACAGGCCGTTCTCACGTAATCTCTGAAGAACCCGTGTAACATCAGAACGATGAGCCTCAAGTGTGGGTGAGTGTATGAGGATGTCGTCTAAGTACACCACAACACACTGTTGCAACATATCTCGTAGGACATCATTAATAAATTCCTGGAAAACAGCAGGAGCATTACATAGGCCAAAGGGCATTACAAGATACTCATAATGCCCGCTCCTGGTGTTAAATGCTGTTTTCCATTTGTGGCCCTCCTTGATCCTAACGAGATTGTACGCTCCTCTCAAATCAAGCTTAGTAAAGACTGTAGCTCCCTTGAGGCGGTCAAAGAGTTCCGTAATGAGCGGAATAGGGTAAGCATTCTTAATGTTAAGACGATTAAGACACCTATAATCGATGCATGGTCTTAACTCGCCACCCTTTTTCTTCACAAAGAAGAAGCCAGCCCCTGCAGGAGAGCAGGATTTGCGGATGATCCCCCGCGACAGAGCATTTGTAACATACTCCTCCATAGCACAATTCTCTGCAACAGACAGAGCGTAAACCCGGCACCGAGAAGGAATGGCTCTGGGTTGCAGGTCTATGGAACAATTGTAAGACCGGTGAGGAGGCAAAGTACCGGCACGCACCTTGTCAAAAACATCTAGGAACTCTATGTATTCCTCTGGCAATTGAGATACTGAAGAAGTGCACAAAACTTTAACAGGTTTCTGAAGACAAGTGGAAATACATTGCGGAGACCACGACAAAATTTCGGACCTGCTCCAGTCGAGACTGGGATTGTGCTTTTGGAGCCAGGGATAACCCAGAACAACCAGAAAATGTGGAGAGTTTATCACCTGGAACTGGAGGGTTTCAAAATGGAGAGCCCCAACAGCCATGGACAACGGAGCGGTTTCGTGAGTAAGTGAGTGCGGGCTGAAGGGGCCTGCCATCAATGGCCTCAATAGCAAGCGGAACAGACAGGCAAAACAGGAATGGAGTGCTTCGATACAAAAGCACTGTCAATGAAATAGCCCGCAGCACCGGAGTCAACAAGAGCCTGGGTGACTATGGAGGAGTCCACCCAGGAAAGGACAACCGTGACCAAAGGTTTCTCCTTTAGCGGTTCCGGGGACAAGGATAAACCACATAAGGTCTGCCCCCGACAGGACCTTAGGTGTGAGCGTTTCCCGGCCGTGTAGGACAAGACTTCAAAAGGTGGCCCTGTAACCCACAATAGAGGCAGAGCCCCTCCCTCCTCCTAAAGGCCCTCTCTGCCACAGAGAGATGTGTGAATCCCAACTGCATCGGCTCAGCAGTACCTGGTGACTCTGGACCAGGAGGCATGGGAGGAGAGGGAGGCATGGGTGGGAACGAACACATAGGAGACAACGGTACAGGAGGCTTCCAGAAGCGCTCCTCTTGAAAGAAGGCCTCTCACTTAGTCTGATATCAATTAGGATAAAAAAAGACACCAATGCCACGATATCTTCTGGTAAATCTCTGGCAGCAACTTTGTCTTTAATCGCATCAGAGAGCCCATGAAAGAAGGCGGCAACAAGGGCTTCATTGTTCCAGCGTACCTCTGCTGCAAGTGTACGTAACTCAATGGCATACTGAGCAACAGATCTTGTACCTTGCTGAATGGACATGAGTCATTTAGCAGCAGAGGAGGAGCGAGCTAGAACATCAAATACCCTTCGATAGGTTTATTAGTCTCCCACAAGGGATTAGCCCAGGCAAGAGCTGTGTCAGAGAGTAACAAGATGAGAAATCCCACCTTAGCTCTGTCAGAGGGAAACGCCTGGTTCAAAAACCCTCTGCACTGATTAGGATCGCCTCCATATCGCTGAGGTAGAGGTGCAGAACCAGACATGCTTGTAGGCATAGGTGCAGCAGTGGAAACAGGAGCAGCCATAACTTGCGGGACACTTTGGTCCAAATGTGCAGTGCGAGCCAGCAGGGTTTGCAGGGCTAGTGCAAATTGATCCAAGCGGTGATCCTGTGCATCCATCCTGGAAATTATGGCAGGTAAAGGTGGATTATTAGCACCATCAGGATTCATGGCCCTTGTGTAATGTCAGGGTGCCAGGAATCAGACTGAGACGAGAAGTGCAAAAATAATGACACCTTTATTAATAGCAAAAAATAATAAAAAGTCTGCAAGTCAAATAACAAGCCAGGAGTCAAAACTAGAGCTGGTAGTCAGACGAGTCAGGAGCCAAAGCGAGTAGTCAGACGAGACGGAATCAGGAACAAGGAGAACAGCAGAGTCAGGAACAAGCCAGGGATCAGGAACCAGGAGGGTCAGACAGCCAGGTAATACACAGGCGCTCTCACAAACAGGTCTGAGACAACGCAAGGGCAAAGCATACTGAACAAAGGCCCTTTAAATAATAAGTGATGACATCACAATTCTGAGACTGCATCCTGTCTCACATGGATGATGTAAACCAAAGAAGTACAGGAAGTGAGAAGCATCTCCCAGAATGCACCAAAGTCAGCAAGAGAGGTGAGTAAAATGGCTGCCAGCAGCACATGGCAAACAAGTCAGGAAAAAACCCTGACAACATGACACCGGGTAGGGAAAATGGCTTATTGGGCCCAATTTGGACATTTCCACTTAGGGGTGTACTCACGTTTGTTGCCAACAGTTTAGACATTAATGGCTGTGTGTTGAGTTATTTTGAGGGGACAGCAAATTTACACTGTTATACAGGCTGTGCACTCACTGCTTTACATTGTAGCAAAGTGTCATTTCTTCACTGTTGTCACATGAAAAGATATAATAAAATATTTACAAAAATGTGAGGGGTGTACTCACTTTTGTGAGATACTGTATACAGGGAGTGCAGAATTATTAGGCAAGTTGTATTTTTGAGGATTAATTTTATTATTGAACAACAACCATGTTCTCAATGAACCCAAAAAACTCATTAATATCAAAGCTGAATATTTTTGGAAGTAGTTTTTAGTTTGTTTTTAGTTTTAGCTATTTTAGGGGGATATCTGTGTGTGCAGGTGACTATTACTGTGCATAATTATTAGGCAACTTAACAAAAAACAAATATATACCCATTTCAATTATTTATTTTTACCAGTGAAACCAATATAACATCTCAACATTCACAAATATACATTTCTGACATTCAAAAACAAAACAAAAACAAATCAGTGACCAATATAGCCACCTTTATTTGCAAGGACACTCAAATGCCTGCCATCCATGAATTCTATCAGTGTTTTGATCTGTTCACCATCAACATTGCGTGCAGCAGCAACCACAGCCTCCCAGACACTGTTCAGAGAGGTGTACTGTTTTCCCTCCTTGTAAATCTCACATTTGATGATGGACCACAGGTTCTCAATGGGGTTCAGATCAGGTGAACAAGGAGGCCATGTCATTAGATTTTCTTCTTTTATACCCTTTCTTGCCAGCCACGCTGTGGAGTACTTGGACGCGTGTGATGGAGCATTGTCCTGCATGAAAATCATGTTTTTCTTGAAGGATGCAGACTTCTTCCTGTACCACTGCTTGAAGAAGGTGTCTTCCAGAAACTGGCAGTAGGACTGGGAGTTGAGCTTGACTCCATCCTCAACCCGAAAAGGCCCCACAAGCTCATCTTTGATGATACCAGCCCAAACCAGTACTCCACCTCCACCTTGCTGGCGTCTGAGTCGGACTGGAGCTCTCTGCCCTTTACCAATCCAGCCACGGGCCCATCCATCTGGCCCATCAAGACTCACTCTCATTTTTTTATCGAGTGGCGGCGATGTGGGGGGCCTCGGTTTAGGGGTACATAGGTAGTTTATGGGTGTTAGTGTACTTTAGAGCACAGTATTTAAGAGCTTTATAAACCGGCGTTAGCCCAGAAAGCTCTTAACTACTGACTTTTTTCTGCGGCTGGAGTTTTGTCGTTAGAATTCTAACGCTCACTTCAGCCAAGACTCTAAATACCGGCGTTAGAAAGATCCCATTGAAAAGATAGGATACGCAATTGACGTAAGGGGATCTGCGGTATGGAGAAATCGTGGCTGAAAAGTGAGCGTTAGACCCTTTAATGACTGACTCCAAATACCAGAGGGCGGTAAAAACCAGCGTTAGGAGCCTCTAACGCTGGTTTTGACGGCTACCGCCAACTCTAAATCTAGGCCTTAGAAAGAAAAAAGAAAAAATAAAATAAAAAATATTATTAATAGTGAGGAGGGAAATGTCACAAGGTTCATTACCTTTGCCTAAATTAAGGCATTATTCATATACATAGTTTTATTAAAGTCTTATTTCTATGGATTGGGTGATTTCTAACTACACTCTATTGTGATATATTAAATTTAATTCTCATTTGGAGATTGTATTGAGATTATACTAAATGTTGATAAAAACAACAGCAATGCATTTCTCAGTGTAACACACTGTTTCATCAGGCTATACAAAACAAACTCTCAGCTGCCATATTTAAAACCAAAAAGAACCAATCAGAATACAGAAAAATTGCACACCCCTGGCGGAAAATACCAAAATACATATGGCGGGGGTGGAGGGATAACAGGGGTGTGCAATTTTTCTGAATTCTGATTGGTTCTATTTGGTTTTAAATATGGCAGCTGAGAGTTTGTTTTGTATAGCCTGATGAAACAGTGTGTTACACTGAGAAATGCGTTGCTGTTGTTTTTATCTTCACAATAAAGTTTTTAAAATCCTTTTAACTCTCCATCTGCTGCTGACTCATCATTTTTTTGATCCTGAAACGTTTCCATCAATTGGAGCTTTAGACACTCTACCCCTCCAAGTGGAGGGCTTTTGGACCTGCTGGGCTGACCACTGCTGTACAGGCTCCCTTCTTTGGTATCTCTGGACTCTCCCTGGTGAGACGAGGATCCCCTTTTGTGACATCATCATTTGGTCTACCGGACGACAGGTGGTTCCGGACTGCTGGTATTGCACATCAGTGCTTTACATCTTGTGAGTAGGATTCTTCAGCTTCTCTCACTTTTGTTTTGAAATTGTTTATGATCTGCACTATGTGGCACCCTCTATTTTGATTTTCTTAGATTCTCTTGACCTGTGTCGAGGAACGACACCCTGGAGGAGCGGCCTACTACTTTGGATGTACATCATTTGAAACCACCTGGAACTGCATTAGCAGGACTGTCACATCATTGTATATAATCCATTGGACTATTAGTCTGTATACCCTTATACCCTGGTTTATTGTTATTCTATTTAAATATTTAGATATATCAGCTTATTGTTTTATTATCCATATTTTCCAGCATTTTATTCATCTGCTCCTAGGTGCCTCTTACAAGTAGCCTGGTGACGCCCATTATCACTAGCGTACTAGTTGTCTTCAGATCTTTGACATATTTTTGGAGGAAATGGTCGATGTAATGTGATAAGTTGGAGGTTATGGAGTCTATGTCTGAGATTATTGGACGTCCCGGTGGGTACTGTAAATTTTTATGGATTTTTGGTATAAAATAGAAAATAGGTGTTCTAAAATGTTTGATTAACACAAAATTAAACTCTGAGTCATTGAGTAATCCCATGGAATGGGCTCTTTTGAGTAACTCTTGTAATTGAGTGAAATACATGTCCCCTGGGTCATTTAGTAATTTTTTGTAGGTTATAGGGTCCTCTAATAGTCTGTTGCCTTCCTCTAAGTAATAGTCGCGATTCATTATCACTATCCCTCCACCCTTATCTGCCTGTTTGATCACTAGATCATCTCTTATTTAAAGGTCTCTCAGGATATCTTTTTGTTTCAATGTTAAATTCCAATTCACACTTTTAGTTTTGGACTGTTCTATTGCATCAATTTCTTGTTTAACTAACTTTTCAAATGTTTGAATGAAACTACCCTTTTCATGACTTGGGAAAAATGTGGATTTCTGTTTGAAATTAGTATGTGTGAATGTTTCTGCTGATTTTATGTGTTGATTTCCATTTGCTGAGTTTTTTAAAATGGGATTTTTAACAAAATGTTTCTTGAGCGTTTATTTCCTTACAAATTGGTTAATATTGATAAGGTGCTCGAATTTATTGAGTTTAGTGGATGGTGCAAATGATAGTCCTTTACTGAGTATATTTTATTGTTGTTCTGTTAGGTTAACGCCACTTATATTAAAAATACTTTGAGTCTTTCCTTTATTAGTATCCTTTCTTTTCTTACTTGATCCCTTTTTATTTTGTCTATCTGTTACAGATTGTTTCCCCTTTCCTCTGCCTCTGATATCTCTCTTCTTCTTTTCCCTTTCGGGGGGTTGTGTGTGTGTACTTCTGCCTAACTCTAAAAAATCGCTGGAAGTGCTAGGTTGTTCATTCATCAGGTTGGGATGGTTGTCTTCATCATCTAATGTCTCATGTCTATTCGCAACTGGAACTAGATATTCTGCATCTGTTCTATCAGTCCTATTTTCATATTTGGGGCCCTCATCAATTAAATTAGTTCTCCTACTGGCTGCGAACTTATGGTTCCCATTCTTATTGTAGTGGTAATTAGTCCTCTCTCTATAATACTCTTGTCCATAAGTGTTTGATTCATTACGTCTGGTATTATGAGGTTAATTGTACTGTCTGTGATAGTCAGGCTCAATATATTCATAGTTTCTATACTCATAATTTCTGTATTCTCTATCATAAGGGTGATTAGGCCTTCTCTGTCTCTGAGATTTGAATTCTGTTGGGAAACTTCAAGAAGGACCTTTTTGAAGGTGGCCCATGGGGTGCAAGTCTTGTACATAGACAACCTATTTATAATATGAAAAGGAGATTCTGAATTGCTAGATTTATTCATAGAGGACCTTAACACCAATAATCTGGGTTTATCATTCACACATGAAACAAGTAAAAATAAAATTAATGTTTTAGACATTGAAGTTGAAATAGTTAAGGAGGAGATAAAAACTAGAATTATTTCAAGAAAGTAGATTCTAATAATTATGTGGATTCACAAAGTTGTCACCACAAAACATGGAAAAACAATATTCCAAAAGTAAACTTCTCAGAGTTAAGAAACATTGTACAGATAACCTGGATTATGAGCAACAGTCCCAAATTCTGATTGATAGATTTAAACAAAAAGGATATAATGAAGAAAGAATTGAACAACTTGCCGAAACAATTAAAAAAGTTGATAGAAATACCCTGTTAAACAAAACAATAAAAAAGTAGATACAAATGATATTAATGAACAGATATTAGATATTCCAATAATAGCCACATATTCAGCACAGTATAAATCCTTCGAAAAAATAGTCAGAAAACTCTGGCCTTTACTGTTGAAAGATCCCATTATAGGACACACATTGGGAAAAAATCCCAAATTCATCTACAAAAAAGCAAAACATTTTAAAAGTATGCTAGCTCCTAGTGAGTTCAAAAATAAGAAAACAACTTTTAACAAAAATATTAAAGATCTTGAAGGCAATGCAATTGAAGGTTTTTTTCCCTATCAACAATGTAAATCTTGTAAACACAGCACCAAATTAAAGAGTATTAAGTCAGACAAAACAGGGAAATTTCTAAAAAATAAATGGAATAATGAAATGTTCCGACACCAATATAATTTATTTAGTGCAATGCAGCTGCAATTTAAAATACTTTGGTCAAACCAGTAGGAAGCTCAGAGATCACATATGGGAACACCTTTTAAGAATAGAACATTGCAGGAAGGATACCAATTTATACAGGCACTTCACAGAAGTACACAAAGGGAAAATAGAGGATTTAAACTTTTGGGGGGGTTAAAAAATTGAGTCTGATGATAGATGAGGAAATATGGAAGAAAAACTGTTAAGGCAAGAAGCTGAGCTAATATTTAATTTTGATACTCTAGCCCCAAAAGGCTTGAATAGCGAATTGGATCTAAATTTCATTTTGAAATAAAAACCACCATTTATACCTGATGCCATATTATCCTTATCTCTTTGTGTGACAGGCACTTTTCAACTTATTATACCCATGTCAATATATGGACCATTAGGCAGATAGAGACACATTTAGTATATTCTCAATACAAACTCCAAATGAGAATTAAATTTAATATATCACAATAGAGTGTAGTTAGAAATCACCCAATCCGTAGAAATACGACTTTAATAAAACTATGTACATGAATAATGACTTAATTTAGGCAAAGGTAATGAACCTTGTGACATTTCCCTTCTCCCTATTAATAATATTTTTTTATTTTTTATTTTATTTTTTATTTTTTATTTCTATGTTATTTTCTTCTATGATTCTGCCTATTAAAATCCATGAGTTCACAACCTTTAAAACAAAGTTAACAGATATATTTTTTAAACACCCATGTACATTCAAGTTATGAGTAGACAAAGACTCACTCTGAGAATTCAGACATAAAGTTTGCACATTCAAATTGATTATGTCTTGTTCCACCATACACACTGTTGATTGGAAACCATTGTTGAAGAGAAGTGTAAATAAAGTACTATACCAGGAGATCGATGTCTTTATAATATTAAACACAGAAGAATTAGTTTTTTTCAGGTTATATGTGTTATTTCATTTTAGAAAAACTTCTCTGAAGGCAATATTAATTTAGAGAATTATTGTTAGCGGCAATTTTAATCAATTTGTAATATGACAAATAGTTATTTTTATTATGTATAAATGAGAATATAGCATATTATGACATCATCATATTCATGATAGTACGAATGAATATAATGCCAATAATAAAGACAAAGAAGAAAGTCATTTCTCAGTGAAGCGGTTCAAGGGTTAAATTAGCCTATATAATGGAGGAGCAGTAGGAAAAAGAACATCTTGATAAAGGCTTAACAGCTGAAACGCATAGACGTTCAACCATACAGCTCCTTACTAGAGGATACAACTAAAATACTCCCAGAACCTATTCTTTCTACGTGCTGAAATAGCACATACTGAAGCGGTAGGAGTATCCACTTAAAGACTTTAATTTTCAAAAAGTGTGCGCACTTCAATGTTCCTGCACAGGTTGGACCCGACACACTGACAGTTACAACAGAGGAAGCAAGTAAGTAAGGCGAGGACGCCGGAAGAAGAAAAGAAGTTAAAGTGAGTAAATTCACAAGCTTTGTGTTGAAAGCTTCACACATTGTTATTGTAACCCTAGTATTGACTTTTGGAAACAGAAGAAACAAACAAATTACATGGCTAAAAATACCCTTGTACCGTTGTACTCACGTCTCATTTAATTTCCGGATAACATCAAAGAAATTGTATATGAACTTTCAATTGTAGATATATTTTCCTACGATTATAGTTTATGAAATGTCAACTGAATCAGCCACATAGAATTATATCAAGTTAGACCGATACTATCAGTATACATGGTAAAATTTGGCAACATTTCTTACGTAAGCCTTATTAAGCTGCAAGATTTATGACTGCTATCTATTGAGTAGACAATTGTGAGTGAATTTAGTTTTGTCTCTCTACATCTGGATGTATAATCTTGTATGTTTTTACATTTTGATATTGAAGACACCGATGTCAACGTTATTTTAATATTGAGTTGTTTTCTTAATTTTATTAAATTGTTCTTATTTTAAAGCATTTGTGTTTTCATGTATTCTGGCTCAATTACAAGTTTTAGATATATCGCTTCTTTCCAATTTTGGCTTCCAAGTACTCTCAGGGTATAATTTGATACTGCTATCTCCAAGTGATATCGAGTATAGTAACACATATTTTGGACTACGCAATTTTATTTGGCAGTATTTATATATTATTAACGAGTATAGTCATACATAAAAGTGATAACGAGTATAGTAACACATATTTTGGACTGCGCAATTTTATTTGGCAGTATTTATATATTATTAACGAGTATAGTCATACATAAAAGTGATAACGAGTAAAGTAACACATATTTTGCACACATATTTTTTTGGCATTATTTATCTATTGGCAATCAGCTCTAGGCACCACTAACTAACCTATAGCCCTTGTTTTTCTTTTAGTTCACACTTGTGGGAAGTGCGAACAGTAAGTTGGCCAGCACTGTTTCTTCTTCCAGAGTTCAGTGTACACCATGTTCACCTTGTTTGCTCTTCATAACCTTGCTGTGTATACCCCCTGGGGAGGACAACCTCTGCTGCTTAAGGATTCTATGATGTTATAGCACATTGATCTTGGATATTAGGGGAAAGTTTAAGCATTTATCAACACTGCTGCCCACACTGTTGCTTTACAAAACCTGCGGTGTGTCTGCTCTGGCACCCTTTAGATACAGCTCTAAATGCATTGCTATAGGAGATCTCTGTGAAAGAGGAAGGAAAAAGAGTTTATTACAGTTTGCATCTTAGGGTGTTTTAATCTCAGTTTCACCATTTCCACTGCTATCTATATGATTGATTTATTTCACGGAACAACAGCACCACCTAGTGGACTATATACAGCACCCCAGTCTTATCAATCCCCTTCTATTTTGTTCTATGAAAGTTGACGACTATTTCCACCAAAAACACCATGAGTCAAAGATCAAAGAATCAAGAAAAAAGGCATAGGAACACCATGGAGGCTCAGGCACATGCCTCACTTACAGATGTGGAGGGCAATTCATCAGGAGATCACACTCCGCTCTTGCAGGAGCTCAAGGCATTCTTCTTGCCAAAAATGGACACTCTGCAAGCTGGAATAGACACATTAACAAGGGAAGTACGACTGTTCTCTACACGCATGTCTGCTGCAGAACAAAGAATTTCTGGGGTTGAAGATAGGCAACAGGAATCAGAAATATCTTTAAAGCACCTGCTGAAACAGAACCAACAGTTACAAGACAAAGTGGAAGACTTAGAAAATCATAGCAGGTGCAATAACCTGTGTATTGTAGGTGTTACTGAGTCCATTAAAGACAAAGATCTACTGAAATTTGCCGCCTCCACCCTTCAAAAGCTGTTGGGTCTACCTCAGGACTGTTTACCTCTAGATATTGAGAGATCAGATTGCATAGGACCTAACAGATATCTGGAAAATTCTAGGGAAAAACCACGTCAAGTAATCTTTAAATGTTTGAACTTTCAGGATAAATTAGCTATCCTAAGAGCCTACAGGGCCACCAAAGAAATCATTTATGAAGATCATTGTCTCTTGTTATTCCAAGACTTTTCGATGGAGGTTACTAAGAGACGTAAGGACTTTGCTTCAATTTGCTCCAACCTCCATGAACAGGGGCGCAAGTTTGCTCTTATGTTTCCCGCTACTCTAAGGGTCCAGACCCCTTCAGGACCAAAAACTTTCCACACGCCTGCAGCAGTGCAGGCCTACCTGGCATCAGAGCGAAGACAGGACAATGGCTGATGGGTCTCTACTAAGTCTTAATGTCTTCAATTTAGCATATAATGTATCTTAAAATGTATGCTGTTCTTTTTTTGCAGGGGATACTGTTTTGGTTGTTCACTCCCCTCCTAGACCTGTACTCCTGGGACTGGGAGTTGGGGCACTGCGGTGCTGAGGTGCTTCCTGGCCTTAAATTTTGGCCTTTGCTAGAACCATCTGATCATGCTTACTGTGCCTGCAGACACTGCGGTTCCCCCTTCTCCGGCCTGTATGAGTGAATCAGGTTCTATAAATTTCATAATCTTACAGTTATTTTGTTTAATTGGTTCTTATGTTGTGTTTTTTGGTTCATGTTTATGTATGCATAATCTACCTAATCATGTATCACAGTGTCAATGGTTTCTGATCCTTCTTACAGGAGTTAATGACTTTAATAAGACTCTAACTTATTTATGGTATTCTTTTAGTTTCCTCATATACCTGGATCCTGACTTACTGTCCATAAGATCCTATAGAGACATTTTATTATCCCTGTACCCATTGCTCTGTATTGTTGTTTTACCTCCAAATTTATCCTTGTCACGGGGTGTCCATTGTGAGCGCCTGACACACAAATGTTCACCTCCATCCATGTCTAACCATTATATATTTATTCCTTTGTCCCCTTCATATGCTGGAATCCTTGAGGCAGTTTTATACCCTAAGGCCAGACTATATGCCCCACTGCCTTATATGGTTTTGTTTTGCCTCAACTTCCCTCCCCTAAGTAGGCCTGTGGACTTAGGTTACTATGCTCCCTCCATCTGTAAGGGGAGGTCTTTATTTACTCAATCGTATCATAGGCAGGTTGCCCTACTGTTTTTGTTCCAGGTTACAGATGCAGATGTGTTTTGGAGTCTGTTTTTTTGTATAATACACGCTTTTATTTGTTTCTGTTTCCTTTTTAGTAACTGTCAAGTCAGTGTCTGAACGCCTCTGGTTTCCCCCCCTCTTCTTGAGGACCCACTTGCTCTTTCATGTAATTGTAAGTCAAACTACATCTCCCACATCTTATACACCAAAGACTGAAATAGGCTGGGTCTGTTCCCCTGGTCTCATTCTTTATACCCTTATGAGTTTAGTAAATGGCTCTTCCTTTTAGGATTGTTTCATGGAATGTAGGGGGCATTATGTCCCCTGCAAAAAGAAGTATAATTCTTCAACATCTAAATTATTTATGTACTGACATAGTTCTGCTCCAGGAGACTAAACTGACAGTGGAGGAACACGAGAAGTTGAAAATCCGTTGGGTGGGTCACATTTTATGCTCCCCCACAGAGGATAGGAAAAGAGGGGTTGCCATTTTGGTACGAAAAGGCCTTGCAGCTACTTTCTCCCAGGTAGAGATAGATCAGAAGGGTAGATTTATTGTTGCTCTTCTCCATGTTGATACTTTCACTTACACTCTTTGTAATTTGTATGGCCCTAACGTATATGACTCTTCCTTTTGGACTAACTTGTTAGCAAAGCTTGCCACATAATAATGCTCCTATAATCATGGGGGTGACTTTAACTTGGCCCAGGCTCTCCTGTTGGATAGGTTTAAAGACCCTACTGTCTCAAAGACCCTGAAAAAACTTACAGTTAGATATAAGCGGGAGGTGACTCTAATTAGCTCCCTTAAGGAGACTTTGAATCTGTTGGATGTGTGGAGAGCGAGAAACCCAGATGGGAGGGATTTCACATGCCTTTCAAAAACGCATCACACCATGTCACGTATCGATTACTTTCTGACTTCCCCAGCTATCACAATACAGGTCCACTCCACAGATATAGGACAAATTACTATCTCCGATTATGCTCCAATTATTTTAGTGCTCCAGCCTCAAACCCCCAGGCCCTCAAATAGAAACTGGACTGACTTTTGTCAACACCTAAAGTCTTCTTGGTCACACTATGCATCAGACAATACCTCTCACCTGGGTACTCAGGACTAATTCTGGCATGCCTCAAAGGCAGTAATGAGGGGCCATATAACTTCTTTTACAGCACATCATAATAAACAGCTTAAAAAAGTAGACATAGATCTTCTTTCCCAACTTACAGACGCTTATAATAAATAGTTATCTAACCCCACGCTTTCATCTAGAAAGACTTATTATGATCTTAAGCAAATGAGAGATACATTCCTAGCTCAACAAGACAACAAATTTAACATTCATAGGCAGGGTCGATACTACAGGCATGGCAATAAAGCCGGCAAACTGCTAGCCAAATTGGTTAATTCGTATAGACCTAGGTCTCACAATTTAGCCATTAAATCCAGAGGTTGCATAACTACTGATTCTAAGGAAATTATGACTTAATTTGTAGATTACTATACATCTCTATACTCCAAGCAAACAATTCACTTAGAGGCAAAACGGCACTTTTGGGGTGTAGTACAACTCCCTGCCCTTATGGACGAGCAAACTTCACTTCTTGACTCGCCTATACAACCACAAGAGGTGCTAAGGGCCATACGTCATAGCAAGCTGGGGAAGGTTGCAGGTCCTGACGGTTTTCCTGTAGAATATTTCAAATCACTGGATGAGGAGATTGCCCCAATCCTGTCTTCCTTGTACTCTGCCTGCTTGGCGGGCACTGAACAGATGGACAGCAGATTCTCTGAGGCCAATATCTGTATTCTACTAAAACCTGACAGAGATCCCACTCAAACTTCATCATACCGCCCGATTTTATTATTGAATGGGGATTATAAATTACTAACAAAAAATTTGGTGGACAGATTGGCGAAGGTCTTGCCCTCCATAGTCCATACAGATCAAACTGGTTTTGTAAAGGGTAGATCATCTGTGGTAAATATTAGAAAAACCCTTGGTATTATTGCCCATTACTGGTATAATGCACACTCACATTCTCCCTCCCCATTACCAGATGCTTGTCTTTTGGTGATTGACGCCGAAAAGGCGTTTGAAAGGATTGAATGGGACCATTTACACACTTCACTGTCACACTTTTGCATACATGGTAATTTCTCTAACTTCTTACAGAGATTGTATTCTGCCCCCACAGCCTCTCTTATAATTAAGGGGACACTGAACCCAATTTTTTTCTTTTGTGATTCAGATAGAGCATGCAATTTTAAGTAACTTTCTAATTTACTCTTATTATCAAATTTTCTTCATTCTCTTGCTATCTTTATTTGAAAAAGAAGGCATCTAAGCTTTTTCTTGGTTCAGTACTCTGGACAGCACTTTTTTATTGGTGGATGAATTTATCCACCAATCAGCAAGGACAACCCAGGTTGTTCACCAAAAATGGGCCAGTATCTAAACTTAAATTCTTGCATTTCAAATAAAGATACCAAGAGAATAAAGAAAATTTGATAATAGGAGTAAATTAGAAAGTTGCTTAACATTTCATGCTGTATCTGAATCACAAAAGAAAAAAATGTGGGTTCAGTGTCTCTTTAATGGTGGACTTTCCTCCTCTTTTACACTGCAGAGGGGTACGAGACAAGGATGCCTCCTTTCTCCTCTACTTTTTGATCTGGCCATAGAGCCCATGGCATCATACATAAGACAGCATTGTGCAGGACTAGATTTATGTGGTCAAAAACAACATTTCTCATTATATGCAGATGACTTGCTATTATTTGTGGGAGATTCTTGTACTAACTTGCACCCTCTCTTAGACATTATCAAATACTTTGGCAAATTTTCGGGTTTTAAGATTAATATTGATAAATCGGAGGTCACCTGGTTGCAAAATTCCCATAACAAAACACTAGCAGATACTGGTCTCAAAACCACTGAAGGCTGTTTTAAATACTTAGGCATATTGATATATGTGAACCCCCACAAGTTATATTCCCTAAACATTAGTGGGATTGTTGGCGATATTAAGCGGATGCTGTTGGGATGGATGAATCTTCCCCTCACTCTTTCTGGCAGGGTACATCTTTTTAAAATGGTCGCGCTGCTTAAGCTTCTTTACACCTTGCAGATGCTACCCCTTCTTCTTTCACAACAGGACACCAATTCCTTACAGGCCTCCATTGGAAATTTTAGATTTCTAAATTTTTATTGATAAATAATATTCTCAATTACAAAGATAAGATAGTGAATGTTTTTTGGAGCACGCAGGCTCCTTCAGAATATATGAACAGAAAATTGAAACAATATCAACATTTCAGGTTGGGATGTATTCATAAAAAGGAAAATGAGCGTGATATAGCTCTTATCAGAGGGGGTAGGTTAGATGGGGTGGGGAAGGAGCTGGGGAGGAGAGGAAAGGTGGAAGTGGTGTTAAAGGTAGAGATATAGATCTTATATATATAGGGTATATAGCAAAGGTTAACTAGTGCTCGTTTGTTCCAGTGTTTGGGGTCCAAGTTATGGTATGGCAAGTTTGCCAGTCTGCCCACACTAGTTCAAACAGGTCCGAATTATTTAGGGAGTAAAAGATGGGTTTCTCCATGTTGTAGATATATGCCATATAATTTAAGATGCATGGCCATTTTGGGGGTGTCTCGTTTTCCCATGCCTTGGCTATGGTCGCTTTAGTAGCTGTTAGTAAATAGATTGCTAGGTATGCTTGATGCTTAGGTAATTTAGTAATGCCTATGTGTAAAAGGGCATTGGGAGGAGTTGCGGGTAGTGTTATACCTAGTCTCGCTAGTGTACGGAAACAGGTACTCCATAAGGGTCTCAGCTTTGGGCATTCCCACCATATGTGCAAGGAATCTCCTTTTTTTCCCGCAATTACGCCAGCATAGGGGAGATGCAGAGTCAAACATTTTGTTTAGCTTCGCAGGAGTGAGATACCAATGCGTTAAGAGTTTATAATACGTTTTGAAGAGTGTAACACAGTGTAGAGCCTTTTTGGTGAGGGAGACTACGTGTTGCCATGTCTGTGGGGGTACGGTTAGATTCAGAGCCGACTCCCATTTGAGTAGGTGAGAGAGCTTGTTCTCAGAATCTGAGTTTCCTATTAAGGTGTAGTGTATTGATAGGGGCCTATGCAGTTTGTTGCCTTGTTGCAATGTCATTTCCCAGAGTGTTCGGGGTCGGTGCAATTCAGGTTGGAAACCCCAACTGAGAAGAAAGCTCTTTAATCTTGCATATTCAAATGTCATATGCCTGGGTAGGTTGAAGCCAACCTGTATTTCTGAGAGTGTCATGAAGCGCGGGGTTGGTGAAGTGACCCAAATGTCAGCTACTGTCTGTATACCGATTCGCGTCCAGCTATGTGGGTGAGAGTCAGGTAGGCCTCGTAGGAGTCCCGTCATGGGAGTGATAGGTGAAGGGTGCGGGGCAATATGTGGGTAGTGTCTCAGCTTGTCCCACATAGCGAGGCATTCTCGTATTATGGTGTTACTAATGTCTGTGGTCCGTCGTAGGTGGGCAGGAATCCAAATCAGGTCCGGTAGGAATATGTGGTTTGGGAGAGAGGCTTGTTCTATGGTTTTCCATTTACTAGGGGAGTCCTTCGCACCCCATTGCGAGATGTGAGTGAGCATGGCTCCTTCATAATACCTTGTTATCGAAGGGGAGGCTATGCCTCCTCTACTAAGGGGACTTTGGAGAATTTTATGCGCTACTCTAGGGGGTTTATGCTGCCAGATATATTTTGTAAATTCACTCTGAAATTGGTGGAGGAGATACCCCGGGATACGAAAAGGAAGGCATCTAAATAAGTATGTAATTTTGGGTAGGAAGGACATCTTAAGGGCCGTTAGTCTGCCTATCCATGATATGTAAGTGTAATCCCATTTGTCTTTCAGAGTGCGCAGTTCGGCTAAAAGGGGCAAATAGTTGTCTTTGATCATCTGAAGGATATTGTTCGATATCTTAACTCCTAAGTGAGAAATAAAGTTGTTGGCGCAATGTACTCTATAATGGGTCTTTAGGGTGTCAACTGTGTCTTGGGGGAAACCCCATGTGAAAATTTCTGTCTTATCTAAGTTTAATTTGTAAAGGGACATGTATCCAAAAGAATCTAAGATTTCCATCAGTCTCGGGAGTGAGGATAGAGGGTCTGAGGAGAATATCGTGATGTCGTCAGCGAAGAGCGCTATTTTATGAATAGTGCCATGTAGACGGACGCCATCAATTTTTTTATCTTGTCTGATTTGCTCTGCTAATGGCTCGATTGCCAGGGCAAAAAGAAGAGGTGAGAGTGGACACCCCTGTCTGGTACCATTGGAGATTGAGAAGGGGGGCGAGACGAAGCCTAGTCCTCTAACTACTGCTGAGGGAGTAGAGTAAAGAGCCTGTATCGCTTTGATAATTTGATCTGGGAAACCAAAGGTTTTGAGGACTTCCCATAAGTAGGTCCACCGAATGCGGTCAAAAGCCTTCTCTGCATCTAAAGAGATTACAGAGAACGGCCTATTTAGTCTGGTGGATTCAGTGCAGATGTTTAAAAGGCGCCTAGTGTTGTCAGGTCCTTCACGATGGTAATGAATCCTACTTGGTCTAAGTTTATAAGTTGCGGGAGTAATTTAGAGATGCGCGTAGCAAATAATTTAGCATAAATTTTAATATCTAAATTAATCAGGGAAATTGGTCTGTAATTGGAGCATAAAGATGGGTCTTTTTGTGGCTTAGGGATAGTTATCACCATGGCTTCCAAGAATTCCTTACTGAAACTTCCCTGTTCTCTAGCGTGGTTAAAGAATCTTAGAAGTAGTGGGGATAGCTCATTTGTGTAAGTTTTATAAAAGGCTGCTGAGTAGCCATCTGGGCCTGGGGCTTTAAACGTTTTTAAATGTGTTATTACGTGTTTAATTTCCCTAGGGGTAAAGGGGGAGGAAAGCGTTTCTTGATCATCAGGCGACAATGAGGGGAGATTTAAGCTGCGAAGGAAGGAGCAAATATTGTCGGCAGGGGTTAGTTTGTGGCTTGCTTTTTTTTCTAAGTTGTATAGATTTGAGTAGAATTTCTCAAAGCATGCGCCAATGTCTGAAGGTTTACGGTAGGTCTGGTTTCCAGATTGGATCTGGTGTATTCTTGAGGTACTCGCTCTGTTTTTGAGTTTATTAGCTAGAAGTGTTTCTGCTTTGTTACTCTTGTGGTAAGTAATCTGTTTCAATTTAAATAGATTAGCTTGGGTACGTTTTAGTTCTAGCTGGTTGATATGATTTTTGATCTTTATGATTTGGGCTATGGCGCTATCTGAGGGTGTGTGCCTGTTGAGGTGTTCTAGTCGGCGTAGTTCGATATGAGATTTAGAGAGGGGTAAGCCAGCAAGTTTTTTAAGGTATGCTTGTCTCTTGAGTATGAGACCTCTAAAGGTGGCCTTTGCCGCACCCCAGAGTGTGTCATCTCTAACCTGATTATTATCGTTAGTTTGGCAGTAAAATGTGATGTCTTTTCTAAGAGTTTCTTTGAATGCAGCATCCTGCAAGATATCATGTGGGAGGCGCCATGAAGGCCTCGCATTGTGTCGTTCCGTGGAGCGGAGAGTTACTGATACTAGGTCATGGTCAGACCATGGGCACAGGGAGATGTTAGAGTGTGTGACTTGGTCAAGGGTTTCTGCCGAGCAGAAGACATAGTCGAGTCTGGAGTACGTTTTATGGGGGAATGAGAAGTGAGTGTAGTCTCTGTCTCTAGTGTGGAGTGATCGCCAGATATCATAATAGCAGAAATGGGTAATAATTTGTCTGAACTTTTGGGAGAGTTGAGCAGAGGGGGTAGCGTGTTTTGTGCAGGTGATTCTTTTCCTATCTAACACTCGGTCCCAAGTCATGTTAAAGTCCCCCGCTAGCAAGACTCTGCCTATTTTTATCCGGTCGACTGTGTGTAGGATCCGTTTGAGGTATCTGGGTTGATGTGAGTTAGGAAGATAGATAGAGACTAAAGTGTGATCAGTATGGTCCAGCTTACATGTTAGGATGAGAAATCTGGATTGCGGGTCTTTTAGAACTTGGATTGGTTCATAGGCTATTCTTTTATGAATTAAGATTGCTGTGCCTCTGGCTTTCTTTGAGAAGGAGGTGTATTCCAGAACCGTATAGTCTTTAGATATCGTGCAAGGCGGGTTATCTAGCGACCAATGTGTCTCCTGAAGGAAGGCTACATTGGGGTTATGGAATTTGAGCAATCTAGCTAAAAGGTTACGTTTGTGTGGAGAGTTTAGGCCTCTTACATTATGGGTTAGTATTTTAAGGGGGGGCATAGAGATATATAGGGAGTAGGTCAGGTCTTTTAATGAGAGTTAGTTTAGATGGGGTGGGTGGGGGGAGGGGAAAAGGCAACAGGTAAAGGGGAAGAGAATTAGCAAAAATAGTTCGCTGTGATGGAGCCCTAGTGTGGGCTGCCTGTGGGGGGGGAGAGAAGCAACAAAAGCAGGGGTCAGTAGGATGAGCCCTGCTCCGCAGTAATCACTATAATCTAAATTACAATTACAGGTGTGCAATTCTTAAATTGATAAAACAACATTGAAATATTGAGCAAACATATAACTTAATTGTACTCGTTATTAGTAAACTTTTAAACTTTAACTCAACCTCAGTCATGAACTGTTGGAGACAGGTCAAACTTCCAGGTTTAGTGGAGTCCAGGTAAGTTCCAATAGAGGCCACCAGACACGTTTTTATAGTGGATTAGTTTTAGGTTTCTTAGCTCTTTGTTCTTTGATAAACCATTCAGGAGCTGAAGCTCTCAGCTTTGGGTAGGTAGGCTGTAATGGTGGAGGCTGTTCCGGGTGTAGGCCCCATGTGGCTAAGAGGGCCATACCTTGAGGTATGGAGGTGATCGTGTGGCTCTGGTTATTTCTGGTGACCACTAGGTTTGTAGGATGACCCCACCTGTACTTAATATTAGCTTTCCTCAGAGTTAAAGTAATTTGTTGGAAGGTTTTGCGGTACTGCAGTGTATGAGTCGAAAGGTCAGGCAGAAGCTGAATGTCTCTAAATTTTTCTGGCATAGGTGGCCTCTTGAAGGCTGCTTGCATAAGTTTGTCTTTATATATGTAACTGTGGAAGCAGACGATTACATCTCTTGGCTTGTCGGCAGGAGCAGATCGCGATCTTAAAGCTCTGTGAGCTCTTTCCATTGTATCAGTGAGCCCTTCTGGGGTACCCACGAGTACTGCAAACAGTTCCTTTAGAAAAGATTGAAGATGAGTATTCTCTACAGTTTCTGGGATGCCCCGAAACCGGATATTATTCCTGCGAGATCTGTCTTCGATATCTGCCATTTTAAATTCAAGTTGAATCATCTGGTCTGCTAGGATTTCAGAATAGGTGAGAAGGTTTGTCTGATCTACCGCTAGATCATCCTGTTTCCGCTCAAGTGCTTCAACTCTCTCACCAATCTCTGAAATTTCCTTTTTCAATTCCGCTGAGGAGCGTTGAATCTCCTGAGTGATGGAGCGTGTCTGGCTGGCCAGCATGTGCTGTAGGGTAGCCTTAGTAATGTAGTGATGTGATGGCGCTTCTGAGCGTACACTGGAGTGAGATTCAGCATCTAGCGACTCAGGATCGCTTAACTCCTCATTAGTGACAAGGTTAGGTTCTTTGCCCGATTGAGTAAAGTGGTCATAAACAGTCTTCTGAGTGCTGGAGGGGGTTTTCCCCTGTCGTCTGGACCCATGAGGCATTGTGATAAGACTATTAGGTATATCTGTAAATTAAAGATTAGTACCAACTTTCAATTGCAAAGTACTCCTGGGATAATCTTAAGAAAATAACGTACTGTACAGCAAAGTTTACTAGTTCTGATATGTATTACTAGACTGCGGAGCAGGGATCAACAGCACCCTCTATATTTATGACATTTTGTTACAACATCACATAATAGATAGAAATTGAATCTCACGGGTCCAACATACAAGTTCAAGTAAATAAGTCTCTGGCACCTCGGGGGATAATGGGATACGACTGTGTAGAAGGGGAAAAGGAGAAGGGAAGTGACCAGCCCAGACTAACTGGCCCGGAAAGGGAGAGGTGCCAGGGAAAGTTAACAATCAGTGCAGGTCAACAGAATACTGAATGGAGGTTAATAAAATACCTTCCTATTAGCTCGTTAAACTGCTAGGTCAGGGGTATAGGTGAAGATGGTGTTCTTCAGGATACAATGTTTCGAAAGATGTGTTTCAATGTTGAGAGTGCGATGTGGGGTGATCAGGTTATGTATGGTGATCGTGCGTACTATATCGTGTTAGTGTGTGTAAGGCTAAGGGAGCGTGTCAGTATTTGTATCTATATGCATAGACCGTGGGAAGTAAGTGTTAGTTTCACTGTTTACTGTTGTGTTGTATCACTGCAAGACCTCAGGTGTGCAGGTACTTTTGAAGGGAGAGTCTGGATGCTAATGTAGTGAGTTTACTTATCCCCCAATAATTTTTATGGGATCTGGCGGGAAATGTGCAGGTAGGTATAATAGCTTTGGGTAGATATGTGGGCTAGTCTGGGACTCGAGAACCTTTAATAAGAGAGCAGTACTTTTTAACCTATCTGTTGGTATGTCACATAAATGAAAAGTTGCACTAACCTTTTGTATTATAATATACTGAGAAGCCTGTGGGAAAAAAGGCGTATAGTTAAGGCAGCAATATGAAAACACACTCCACCTCAGGTTGTGAGCCTGAGGACAATGAAGCTGTCACAGCAGCTGGTATGGATGAAGAGAAACTAGTGTGAAAATGTCCAAAAAGCAGGGGCTGTACAAGATCCCACCACACAGAGAAGAACAAAGGCTGTGTGAGATATCAAAGGGTACGTTGTAGGCACTTTGTTTCAGGATGTGGCTGCAAAGCCAGTTCTCAGACCCTACAGGTATAAATATATCTGTTACAGAAGCATTAGTTATTTTGTTGTGAAAAGCTTATTTCCCAGCAGCAATGCCTGAACCAGCCAAGCCAGCGCCTAAGAAGGGCTCCAAGAAAACCGTAACAAGTATCATTTCATAAAGAGTTAACTTTTTTTCAGCTTTTAGAAACTATTGTCTAATCACCTCTGGAGCCAGACTGCTAATTGATAAGATGAACTTGTAAACTTGTTATCTTAAGTACTGTAATCCTATTGTGGCCTGTCAAAGGACATTGCTCTCTATCTAACTGTGTGATGGGGGATTTTGTGCTTCCCCCCCCCCCTGGAAGTGCCCTGTGTGCATGTAACCTTAATAAAAAGCAGGCTGGGCATCCCAGTCCTGAGTTCTTGTTTGACCCTCAATCGCAGCGTTGACTCGTTTTTGTGGGCAGAAGGGTATCCTAGCTGTACTGCAGCTAAGGGAGATTATTCTATATTTGCGAGACTCATATAGAATACTATGGAAAGCAGCTTCTCCCCTCTTTAGCAATAGGGATCCAGGCTACTAAGCGGTCCATCTCTCAGCGAGACTAAGGGTAACCGTAACATTTGGCGGCAGCGGCGGGATTTTCCTGGATTTCCTAGGAGAGGTACAGAACGGATGGAGAGCGCTTACGAAAAATTGAAGCGTACAACCCTAAAGGATTTACTTGAAAGAAGAGGGGGGTACGCCAGCAACCGGCCGAGGAGAGAGCTGATCGCAGAATTGACCGAACTGGATCAGAGCTTCACAATGGCGGAAACACCGACCACGATTAGTGACGAAAAAAACAGGATTGTTCGGGAAAGGCTCTCATTATACGGGCCGAACCCCTCTATGGAATTGGTACAGCAGTTGATGGCGGAGGCGGACGAGGATATACGAGAGACTCGAGCCCACGAACTCAACCTAGCGAACGCACACCGCAATGCTGAAGCCCCGCAGGTAATCATCCCTGTCGAAAATGCTGGGAGGCCCAAGATACCCTATGCGGCATTTCGACCCTTCCTAGAGAGCGAGACAGGGATTGATGAATATTTGGCGGACTTCGAAAGGCAATGTGCCCTGCACCAGATTCCCAACAGAGAGTGGCCCACGATATTGTCTGGGAAACTATCCGGGCGAGCCCTGGAAGCCTTTCGTACTCTGGGTGCTGAGGAAGTGACACAGTATGAGCTAGTTAAGGAGACACTGTTGCGACGGTACGCTGTAACTCCGGACACGTATCGCCGACAGTTTCGGGGCACGAAAAAGAAGCCTAACGATACCCATATGGAATGGGCGCACCGAATGCGGAGAGCGGCAAATCACTGGCTGAGCGGAAGTAAAGCGGTGACTGGTGAGGAAATTTTACAATTGTTTCTCTTAGAACATTTTTATAATGGCATGGAACAGCAAGGGAAGGAATGGCTGCGAGACAGGCGGCCTTCTACCTTAGAAGAAGCAGCCAAATTGGCCGATGAACATTATGACTCCCGTCTTCACGAACCCATGAACTACCGAGCTCCAGCACGGGTCGAACCTAGAGAGGTTTACCGTGCACCCCCTCATGCTGAATTCCGAGCCCCGGTGCCCACAGGGCCCGTCCGACACTCAGGACCACACAATAACAGCTCTGAGCGTCCCAGACCGACTTGCCACCGATGCAAGCAACCAGGGCATTTCATGGCTAGCTGCCCCCTTAATACGCACCAGACACCCAGGAATTACAATTACCCCTCTGGGTCCTATCGTCCGGCCCGGGCCCTCTGTGTTAACCAAGAGGCCCCTATGGAGGGATATGTGGGGCCGCTTCACGAGGTGGACCCTGTATATGCTGCCTCAGATAACCGCCAGCACCATCGGCAGAAGGTATGGCTCGAGGGGCGATCTACAGAGGGATTGAGAGACACAGGGGCTACTATCACGCTGGTACAGAGTCATTTGGTGCCAGAGCACAAGCGATCCGGACAGACTGTGGCCGTTAGAGTGGCGGGGGGGGGGATGTGTACAAAATTCCAACAGCTCAAGTGCATCTTGATTGGGGAGCGGGAAAGGGGGCTGTGAACATGGGCATAATGGATAATTTACCTGCCGAAGTACTACTGGGCAACGATTTGGGCCCCATGACTTCTGCCTATGCTCCAGTATGCAACAACGAGGCGGACCCAGTGACTACACGGGCCCAAGCCCGGATGGAGCGAGAGCTCTCACCAGTGCGGGAGACACAGGTAAGACCTACCCCGACCTTGCCTGACATGTTAGGCCCCATACCCTGGGACACCCCAGATGCTTTCGAGACAGAGTCTAAGACTGACCCGACTTTACAAAAGTACCGGGAACGAGCAGAGACCGGAGGGGGCGGGGCAGATAACGAAACATTCTTATGGGAAAAAGGGAAAATATACCGCTGGACAGAGAAAAGGGGACAGCGTAGGCGACAGCTGGTAGTGCCCCACAAATACCGTCAAGAAATCCTCAAGATAGGCCACGACATCCCCTTAGCAGGCCACCTAGCCGTAACCCGTACCCTACACCGCATTACTCACACGTTCTTTTGGCCAGGGGTGCACGCTGACGTTAGAACTTACTGTAACACCTGCGATGTGTGTCAACGAGTAGGAAGGCGAGGCGATCACCCTAAAGCCCATCTAGTAAATATGCCCATTGTAGAGGAACCCTTCAGCCGGGTTGCTATTGACCTAGTGGGACCACTGGCTACCCCTAGTCCCTCCGGTAAGCGCTACATTCTTACCGTAGTGGACTACGCTACCAGGTACCCAGAGGCTGTCGCCCTATCCAACATACAAGCGGATACGGTAGCGAATGCACTAGTACAGGTGTTCTCCCGGGTAGGATTTCCAAAAGAAATCCTATCCGACCGAGGCACCCAATTTACGGCTGAATTGACCCAACAACTCTGGCAGGTTTGCAAAATTAAGTCCCTCCTGAGCTCCCCATACCACCCCCAGACGAACGGGCTGTGTGAGAGGTTCAATGGGACCCTCAAGCAAATGCTCAAGACGTTCACTCAGGAATACCGAGACTGGGAACGCTTCCTGCCGCACCTCCTATTTGCTTATCGGGAGGTGCCCCAGGAAACGACAGGGTTCTCTCCCTTCGAGTTGCTCTACGGAAGAAAGGTACGGGGACCCCTAAACCTGATCCGGGAGCACTGGGAGGGAGAGATGGAGGCTGACGGTGTCCCCATTGTGCCATACGTGCTGGAACTCAGGGACCGAATGGAGCAATTAGCCAAATCCGTGCGGGCTAATCTCCAGTTGGCCCAGAGAAGACAGAAAGTATGGTACGATCGGGGGGCCCGAAAGAGAATCTTCACCATAGGACAAAAGGTGTTAGTACTTAAGCCGGTGAAGACAGACAAATTGCAGGCGTCCTGGCAGGGTCCCTACCAGATCGTAGAGAAAAGGGAAGACACCACTTATGTGATAGCTAGCTGCCATGACAACAATCTTAGAAAGACATTCCATGTAAACATGCTCAAGGAATATTTTGAGCGACCAGAGAACGTGACGGCCGTATGTTGTTCCACTCAGGAAGACCCTGACAGTCTACCCATTCCAGACCTATTAGAAAAGAGTCTCCCCACAGGTATAGTAGCTCAGGTTCAGATAGGAGACCGACTTAGCCCCACTGAAAGGGAGCAGCTCAGCCAACTCCTCCAGTCCAAACACCTCACCTTCTCCCCGAAGCCAGGTTACACTACTTTAACCACCCACCAGGTAGATAATCCGGGACAAGCTCCCTTGCGCCAGGCTCCGTACCGAATCCCCGAAGCAGTTAGGACAGGAATGAAGAAGGAGATCGATGAGATGCTCCAGCTCAGGGTAATTGAGCCCTCCGATAGTCCCTGGGCCTCCCCAGTTGTCTTGGTGCCCAAGAAAGATGGGACCACCCGGTTCTGCGTAGACTATCGGAGGCTCAATGAAAAAACCGTGACGGACGCTTACCCTATGCCCAGGGTAGACGAGCTACTCGATCGTATAGCCAGGGGAAATTACCTGACCACTATTGACCTCTGCAAAGGTTACTGGCAGATTCCCCTGGCCCCGGAGGCTATCCCCAAGTCGGCATTCGTCACCCCATTCGGCTTATATCAGTTTAGGGTAATGCCGTTTGGGATGAAGAATGCCCCAGCTACATTCCAGCGCTTGGTGGATTGGCTCCTGGATGGCTTCCAGAGTTTTGCTTGCGCCTACCTGGACGACATAGCGATCCACAGTGAGTCCTGGGAGGACCACTTAGCTCATGTAGGAATGGTTCTGGATCAGATCCGGGCTGCTGGCCTGACTCTGAAGCCAGAAAAATGCCACTTTGGGATGGCCGAGGTACAGTACCTGGGTCACCGGGTGGGGTGTGGAAAGCAGCGACCAGAGCCGGCCAAGATAGAAGCTGTCGCCAATTGGCCCACCCCCATCACTAAGACTCAGGTCCTAGCCTTCCTGGGCACGGCAGGGTACTATAGACGGTTCGTACCAGACTACAGCACACTTGCCAAACCCCTGACTGACTTGACCAAGAAGAACTTACCTCGACAGGTCCTGTGGTCTCCCCACTGTGAAACGGCTTTCCAGGCTCTCAAAAATGCTCTAATTAACGCTCCTGTCTTGGCGGCCCCAGCCCTTAACAAACGTTTTATCGTCCATACAGATGCTTCCATGTTCGGGCTGGGAGCCGTCCTCAGCCAAGTAGGCGAAGATGGAGGGGAGCATCCAGTTGCCTACATCAGCCGGAAGCTCCTGCCCCGCGAAGTCAGCTATGCAGCGGTCTAAAAGGAGTGTTTGGCTTTGGTGTGGGCATTAAAGAAATTGACTCCCTATTTATATGGTCAGGAGTTCACCCTGGTCACCGACCATAACCCGTTGGTGTGGCTGAACCGGGTCTCTGGAGATAACGGCAGGCTATTACGTTGGAGCTTATCGTTGCAACCCTTCAATTTCACCATTACTTACAGACCTGGGAAACAGAATGGCAACGCCGACGGGTTGTCCAGACAAACCGACCTCAGCCCCGCATAACCAGCGGTCTGGACAGCCTTAGTCTGCCCCGAAAAGGGGTCAGACCGTGTCTGCCAGAGTGTTCCACAGAAAGGGAGCACTGTTACAGAAGCATTAGTTATTTTGTTGTGAAAAGCTTATTTCCCAGCAGCAATGCCTGAACCAGCCAAGCCAGCGCCTAAGAAGGGCTCCAAGAAAACCGTAACAAGTATCATTTCATAAAGAGTTAACTTTTTTTCAGCTTTTAGAAACTATTGTCTAATCACCTCTGGAGCCAGACTGCTAATTGATAAGATGAACTTGTAAACTTGTTATCTTAAGTACTGTAATCCTATTGTGGCCTGTCAAAGGACATTGCTCTCTATCTAACTGTGTGATGGGGGATTTTGTGCTTTCCCCCCCCCCCCCTGGGAGTGCCCTGTGTGCATGTAACCTTAATAAAAAGCAGGCTGGGCATCCCAGTCCTGAGTTCTTGTTTGACCCTCAATCGCAGCGTTGACTCGTTTTTGTGGGCAGAAGGGTATCCTAGCTGTACTGCAGCTAAGGGAGATTATTCTATATTTGCGAGACTCATATAGAATACTATGGAAAGCAGCTTCTCCCCTCTTTAGCAATAGGGATCCAGGCTACTAAGCGGTCCATCTCTCAGCGAGACTAAGGGTAACCGTAACAATATCACAGCCACCTAGGCCTCAGTTAGTAAGGTGAAGCAAGGGCTGAGGGTGCAATAATAAGGTGTCTGTTGACTCTTGAGAAGGCTTCACTCCAGGTATTCTGGGGCCAGCAAAGTAAAAATATTTAAGTGGTTGCCTCTCAGGGAGTTTGGGTGTAGATAGTCTCTGCAAATACAGTAAGTGAAACCCACAGACTATAGGAACTACGCCTAGGCCAAGGGAGCTTAATCTAGAGGGTTGCCCAGGCCCCCAGCAACAGCACAGGCCTCAGTGCCACTTGGCAGGATAAGGTTAAGTTGTAGTGGTGCCTTAATTTAGTAGGCCTTATATAGAAGTATAGGGTGTAAATATTCTAGGTCTCTCTTACCACTATTCCTCCGGTTTGAGCCCTGGCAATAAACAGGTCCGCTTGAGAGCCCAACTCCACAGAAGCCCGACAAGGCTGTCTCAGGCAGCACTGGCCGTTGTTGTGATCTGAGTCATGTGCGGAGAGTCCTGCAGCCTCAAACTGTGTTCCTGAGTGTCGGAGTATCAGCCAAGGGGCCGCTCACCTCACTCTGTTGTCTGTCGCTGCACAAACCGGAGCTCCCGGCTACTCCCCAGCAGTGCTACAATGCCGGGTTCTCACACCTAAACTCCAGTGTCAATAGGCGTCACAGAGTCTCAGGCGGCTGTGTTAGATCTTCTTCCCGACTCACGTGAGTGCCTTTTAGTGTATTTGTAGCTCCGGAGGTGATCTACCCCTATCTACAGTGACCCAGGGTAGTAATTGTAGCTGGGTGCCCTGTCTCTTCTTGCAGCCGATACTGGCCAGGGGATGAGGTGGCCCTTCAATGCCGGTACGCTTTCCCCCTGTGATCTGCCGAGGTCCGTTGCAATTGTTTTTATTCTGACGTGTGTCTGACACCACCGCTGACTCCGGAGCGGAGCCCCAACCCTCCGGAGTTCAGTTAGTCGAGTGGTATCGATTTGTTGCGCAGCAAAGCTCCTTGTCTCCTGTGAAATTATTGATGGTGAGTCTGGTGTTTGTCGGGCAGTGCTCAGACTTATTGGATTGAGTATGTTGTTGTGCACCTTCTGGTTTAGGCCGAAGCCCCGGACTTTCCTGCTGATTCCCTGGAACTGCTCTAGAGGTAGTCAGCCTCAATCTATTTTTGATGCAATTTGTTGGTTTTCTTGGTCCAGGGTGCTTTGTCCTCTTAGTTAATGGCTGTTAATCCTTTTCTTGTGCTTTTAGGCTGCAAAATTTAGACTTTTAATCACTTTTTATCAGAGCTCTGATAACTTGAAACTGCTCTGTAGCTCAGTCGGCTCCGCCCCCCCCTCCATTGTAAATTTTATATGGCAGGGCAAAAAACACAGAATAGGCAAAACTCATCTGTCAATGCCTTTGGGTGGGGGTGGACTTCGTCTTCCAAATGTTATGTGGTATAATTGAGCTGCCCTGTCAAGATTTCTGCTGGATTGGCTGGTGGGAAAAAACTGTTACACTATTCCTGATTTAGAGTCTAACTTCATAAAGCCATTACATCTGGCCTGTTTGCCTCATGCAGACTTCAGAGCTCTGTCCCCATTTATCCAGGAGCATATATTGTTTAGGAATCCCCTGAGAGCCTGGACCAAGATTTGTAGACTTTGGAGAATGCAACAGTCGGCAAGTAAATATCTTCCAATCCAGGGTAACCTTAACTTCCTTCCTGGGTACACAACAAAGACATTTCAAATATGGCAGCAATCACAACTTACTAGACTTCACCAACTTCTTCACCCTTTGACTTTTTACATAGTGTCTTTTCAGGATTTGCAAACCCGCTATAATCTCCCACCCACTCACAAGTTTGCATATTTTCAATGTAGACATTACATTTTTAAACTGTTTTCGGAGGGATTGTTATCCAAGGAACCATCTAATTTAGACAAACTCTGTACCTTGGCAAAATTGGGATCTTACAGACTTTCACACACATATAATCTGCTGCTTCATCATTTTGAGGACTCCGTCTTAAGTGGGATTGTTTCGAAATGGTCGCATCTTGGGGGCCTAGAAGTAGACACTACGCTAATCACTACGAGCTTTGAGAGGGTAAATTTATGCACTATTTTCGCGAAATTAAGAGAGTCACACATGAAATTCTTACACCAAGCATATATCACTCCTGGCATGCGTGCCAAGTGGGTTCAGGGGCTAAAAATCTTTGAAATAAATGCAGCCGTGACTCTCCTGATTGGATCCATTTATTGTGGGTGTGCCCTAAGGTGCAGAGGTTTTGGCAAAAAAAATCATACTGGCTAACCAAATTAACTAAACAGAAGGTACCCCTCACAGCGCACCATGCGATTTTTTGACACCTAGAGACATGACTTTCACATATGACATTTTCATAACTGCAGTCCTCATGCTAGCTAAACAGATCATTTTAAGGGAATGGGTGGGTGTTCGGTCCCTGCCCTTTCAACAGCTTCTCAGGACAGTGCATACTCAGATCTTAATTAAACAGGCGGATACAAAGGGTGACCCTGAGAAAAGAGTAAAGTGGTTCCTACATAAGTGGGAGATATATTTGTTACATTTACCAGAAGTGGTGAAAGAAATTCATCATGCCATTTAAAAATAACCGGTATGTCTTAAATTAAAATCTTAGGGGTAATTGGTGTTTATCCTCTGATCAGGTCCATTAATGGCCCCCCTATGTATATGACTAAGAATATAAATACAGCTTAGAATCCTTTTTGCACTCCTTTTCTTGATTCTTTTGATTTCTTCAGTTCTTGCTGTGCTGGCTTGTTGGGGGGGGTCCCAGAGGTGTTCTGGGTAAGTATGATCAATGTTTTAGTTGATATGTTCTAGTTAACATGTTGCTTTTTGTTTGTAAAAAAAAATAGTTTTGAAAAAAAAAAACTGGATCCAAGTACATACACGCCAATTTCATGAATGCATCGAATTTTGCAACACGGTCTTTATAATCATAATTTTATGTATATGTTCACAACAATACCTTTGTACTACTGTGACGGTCCTGAATTCTTTCATAAATAAAGTCTAAAAAAAAACAAACAAAAAAACCACCACCCACCCACACAACCAACCCCCCAAATAAAAGCCTAACTGAAAAAAAACTATGCTCCCCAATGCCCTGAAAAGGGTATTTGGATGGGCATTGCCCTTAAAAGGGCAGTTGGCTCTTTTGCGGCCCAAAGTCCCTAACCTAAAAATAAAACCCACCCAATACATCCTTAAAAAACCTAACACTAACCCCCTGAAGATTAACTTACTGTTCTGAAGATCCGACATCCATCCTCAAGGAAGTGGCAGAAATCTTCATCCAACCGGGTCAAAGTACTCAACGAAGCCGGGAGAAGTCTTCATCAAAGCCGGGCGAAGTGGTCCTCCAGACGGGCAGAATTCTTCATCCAGACGGCATCTTCTATCTTCATCCATCCGATGTGGAGCGGCTCAATCTTCAAGACATCCAACACGGAGCATCCTCTTCATCCGACGACTAAAGACGAATGAAGGTACCTTTAAGTGATGTCATCCAAGATGGCGTCCCTTAGATTCCAATTGGCTGATAAAATTCTATCAGCCAATCGGAATTAAGGTAGAAAAAATCCTATTGGCTGATGCAATCAGCCAATAGGATTGAGCTCGCATTCTATTGGCTGTTCCAATAAGCCAAGAGAATGCGAGCTCAATCCTATTGGCTGATTGGATCAGCCAATAGGATTGAACCTCAATCCTATTGGCTGTTTGCATCAGCCAATAGGATTTTTTCTACCTTCATTCCAATTGGCTGATAGAATTCTATCAGCCAATAGGAATCTAAGGGATGCCATCTAGGATGACGTCACTTAAAAGGTACCTTCATTCGTCGTTAGTCCATCCGATGAAGAGGATGCTCTGCGTCGGATGTCTTGAAGATGGAGCCGCTCCGCGTCGGATGGATGAAGATAGAAGATGCCGTCTGGATGAAGACTTCGGCCCGTCTGGAGGACCACTTTGCCCCGGCTTGGATGAAGACTTCTCCTGGCTTCTTTGAGGACTTCGAACCCGTTGGATGAAAACTTCTGCCTCTTCCTTGAGGATGGATGTTGGATCTTCAGAACAGTAAGTCGATCTTCAGGGGGTTAGTGTTAGGTTTTTTTAAGGGTGTATTGGGTGGGTTTTATTTTTAGGTTAGGGACTTTGGGCCGCAAAAGAGCTAACTGTCCTTTTAAGTGCAATGTCCATCCAAATGCCCTTTTCAGGGCAATGGGGAGCTTAGGTTTTTTTAGTTAGGCTTTTATTTGGGGGTTGGTTGTGTGGGTGGTAGGTTTTACTGTTGGGGGGGTTGTTTTTTTTTTTTACAGGTAAAAGAGCTGATTACTTTGGGGCAATGCCCCGCAAAAGGACCTTTTAAGGGCTATTGGTAGTTTAGTTTAGGCTAGTGTTATTTTTATTTTGGGGGGGCTTTTTTATTTTGATAGGGCCATTAGATTAGGTGTAATTAGTTTAAATATCTTGTAATTTGTTTATTATTTTCTGTAATTTAGTGTTTGGTTTCTTTGTACTTTAGTTAATTTAATTTAATTTAGGTAATTGTGTTTAATTTAGTTAATTTATTTAAATTTAGTGTAGTGTTAGGTGTTATTGTAACTTAGGTTAGGTTTTATTTTACAGGTACTTTTGTATTTATTTTAGCTAGGTAGTTATTAAATAGTTATTAAATAGTTAATAACTATTTAATAACTATTCTACCTAGTTAAAATAAATACAAACTTGCCTTTAAAATAAAAATAAACCCTAAGCTAGCTACAATGTAACTAGAGATGTTGCGAATAGTTTGCCGGCGAATAGTTCCCGGCGAATATGGCATGTTCGCGTTCGCCGCGGCGGGCGAACATATGCGATGTTCGGTCTGCCCCCTATTTGTCATCATTGAGTAAAACTTTGACCCTGTACCTCACAGTCAGTAGACACATTCCAACCAATCAGCAGCAGACCCTCCCTCCCAGACCCTCCCACCTCCTGGACAGCATCCATTTTAGATTCATTCGGAAGCTGCATTCTTAGTGAGAGGAGGGACAGTGTAGCTGCTGCTGATTTAATAGGGAAATCGATAGCTAGGCTAGTGTATTCAGTGACCACTACAGTCCTGAAGGACTCATTTGATCTCTGCTGTAAGGACAGCACCCCAAAAAGCCCTTTTTAGGGCTAGAACATCAGTCTGCTTTTTTTTTTTCCTGTGTAATCTAATTGCAGTTGTCTGCCTGCCAGCGTGTTTGTCAGGCTCACAGCGTATACTGTGCCCACTTGCCCAGTGCCACCATTCATATCTGGTGTAACAGTAGTATACATTTAAAAAAAACAACACTTTTTTGACTGTGAAATAATAGCAGTCAGTTTCCTTCACACGTGTGAGTTTCAGGGCCTGCCAGGGCACAGTGTCACACCAGTGCAACTCAGATCTGGTGTAACAGTAGTGTACATTTAAAAAACAACAACACTTTTTTGACTGTGAAATAATAGCAGTCAGTTTCCTTCACACGTGTGCATTTCAGGGCCTGCCAGGGCACAGTGTCACACCAGTGCAACTCATATCTGGTGTAACAGTAGTGTACATTAACCCCTTAAGGACCACAGCACTTTTCCATTTTCTGTCCGTTTGGGACCAGGGCTATTTTTACATTTCTGGGGTGTTTGTGTTTAGCTGTAATTTTCCTCTTACTCGTTTACTTTACCCACACATATTATATACCGTTTTTCTCGCCATTAAATGGACTTTCTAAAGATACCATTATTGTCATAATATCCTATACTTTACTATAAAAAATTTATAAAATATGAGGAAAAAAAGGAAAAAACACACTTTTTCTAACTTTGACCTCCAAAATCTGTTACTCATCTACAACCACCAAAAAACACCCATGCTAAATAGTTTCTAAATTTTGTCCTGAGTTTAGAAATACCCAATGTTTACATGTTCTTTGCTTTTTTTGCAAGTTATAGGGCCATAAATACAAGTAGCACTTTGCTATTTCCAAAACCATTTTTTTTTTTCAAAATTAGCGCTAGTTACATTGGAACACTGATATCTGTCAGGAATCCCTGAATAGCCATTGATATGTATATATTTTTTTTTAGAAGACATCCCAAAGTATTGATCTAGGCCAATTTTGGTATATTTCATGCCACCATTTCACCACCAAATGCGATCAAATAAAAATAATTGTTCACTTTTCACAAATTTTTTAACAAACTTTTGGATTCTCACTGAAATTATTTACAAATAGCTTGTGCAATTATGGCATAAATGGTTGTAAATTTTTTTCTGGGATCCCCTTTGTTCAGAAATAGCAGACATATATGGCTTTGATGTTGCTTTTTGATAATTACAAGGCCGCTAAATGCCACTGCGCACCACACGTGTATTATGTCCAGCAGTGAAGGGGTTAATTAGGGAGCATGTAGGGAGCTTTTTGGGGTAATTTTAGCTTTAGTGTAGTGTAGTAGACAACACAAAGTATTGATCTAGGCACATCTTGGTATATTTCATGCCACCATTTCACCGCAAAATGCGATCAAATAAAAAAAAAACTTTACATTTTTCCAAATTTTAGGTTTCTCACTGAAATCATTTACAAACATTTTGTGCAATTATGGCACAAATGGTTGTAAATGCTTCTCTGGGATCCCCTTTTTTCAGAAATAGCAGACATATATGGCTTTGGCATTGCTTTTTGGTAATTAGAAGGCAGCTAAATGCCGCTGCGCACCACACGTGTATTGTGCTCAGCAGTGCAGGGGCTAATTAGGGAGCTTGTAGGGAGCTTGTAGGGTTAATTTTAGCGTTAGTGTAGTGTAGTAGACAACCCCAAGTATTAATCTAGGCCCATTTTGGTATATTTCATGCCACCATTTCACCGCCAAATGCGATGAAATTAAAAAAAATAGTCAACTTTTTCACAAACTTTAGGTTTCTCACTGAAATTATTTACAAACAGCTTGTGCAATTATGGCACAAATGGTTGTAAATGCTTCTCTGGGATCCCCTTTGTTCAGAAATAGCAGACATATATGGCTTTGGCGTTGCTTTTTGGTAGTTAGAAGGCCACTAAATGCAACTGCGCACAACACATGAATTATGTCCAGCAGTGAAGGGGTTGATTAGGTAGCTTGTAGGGAGCTTGCAGGGTTAATTTTAGCTTTAGTGTAGAGATCAGCTTCCCACCTGACACATCAGATCCCCTGATCCCTCCCAAAGAGCTCTCTTCCCTCCCCCACCCCACAATTGTCCCCGCCATCTTAAGTACTGGCAGAAAGTCTGCCAGTGCTAAAATAAAAGGTATCTTTTTTTATATATATATATATTTTAGCATATTTACATATGCTGTTGTGTAGGATCCCCCCCTTAGCCCCCAACCTCCCTGATCCCCCCAAAAACAGCTTCCTAACCCTCCCCCTCTGCCTTATTGGGGGCCATATTGGGTACCCAGTTTGCAAATAAAATGGGTTTTTTTTTATTTTTATTTCATTTTTCTGTAGTGTAGCTTCCCCCCCCCCAAAACCAATCCCCCACCCGCTCCCAGATCACTTAGATTTCCAAGTACTAAATATTTTGCACCCTTCTCCCACTTATAAAAACATTTTTTTCTGTAGTGTAGCAGTTCCCACCCGCTCCCTCCCCGTGCACGCGCCCACCCGCCTCCCTCCGTGCACACGCACGCGCCCGCCTCCCTCCGTGCACACGCACGCGCCCCCGATCCCACCCCCTCTCTGACAAGGACCGCATCGATGGCCGCCCACCCGCCTCCCACTTCAGCTCCCACCCACCAACGAATGCGGACATCGATGCCCGGTGCAGAGAGGGCCACAGAGTGGCTCTCTCTGCACCGGAGGGGTAAAATTTGTTATTGCAGGATGCCTCGATATCGAGGCATCCTGCAATAACTGGAAAGCAGCTGGAAGCGATCAGGATCGCTTCCAGCTGCTTTCCAAACCGAGGACGTACGCCATACGTCCTCAGGCGTTAACTGTATTTTTTCTGAGGACTTATGGCGTACGTCCTCGGTCATTAAGGGGTTAAAAAAAAAACTAGAAATTTGACTGTGAAATAATAGCAGTCAGTTTCCTTCACACATGTGCGTTTCAGGGCCTGCCAGGGCACAGTGTCACACCAGTTCAACTCATATCTGGTGTAACAGTAGTGTACATTAAAAAAAAAACTAGAAATTTGACTGTGAAATAATAGCAGTCAGTTTCCTTCACACGTGTGCGTTTCAGGGCCTGCCAGGGCAAAGTGTCACACCAGTGCAACTCATATCTGGTGTAACTGTAGTGTACATTAAAAAAAAAACTAGAAATTTGACTGTGAAATAATAGCAGTCATTTTCCTTCACGCGTGTGCATTTCAGGGCCTGCCAGGGCACAATGTCACACTAGTGCAACTCATATCTGGTGTAACAGTAGTGTACATTAAAAAAAAAAATACAAATTTGACTGTGAAATAATAGCAGTTTCCTTCACAAGTGTGTGTTTCAGGGCCTTCCAGGGCACAGTGTCACACCAGTGCAACTCATATCTAACCATCTCATAAATGGTTGTACATTTTTCTCTGGGATCCCTTTTGTTCAGAAATAGCAGACATATATGGCTTTGACGTTGCTTTTTGATAATTAGAAGGCCGCTAAATGCCACTGCGCACCACACGTGTATTATGTCCAGCAGTGAAGGGGTTAATTAGGGAGCATGTAGGGAGCTTTTTGGGGTAATTTTGGCTTTAGTGTAGTGTAGTAGACAACACAAAGTATTGATCTAGGCACATCTTGGTATATTTCATGCCACCATTTCACCGCCAAATGTGATCAAATAAAAAAAAACTTTACATTTTTCCAAATTTTAGGTTTCTCACTGAAATCATTTACAAACATTTTGTGCAATTATGGCACAAATGGTTGTAAATGCTTCTCTGGGATCCCCTTTTTTCAGAAATAGCAGACATATATGGCTTTGGCATTGCTTTTTGGTAATTAGAAGGCAGCTAAATGCCACTGCGCACCACACGTGTATTATGCTCAGCAGTGCAGGGGTTAATTAGGGAGCTTGTAGGGAGCTTGTAGGGTTAATTTTAGCGTTAGTGTAGTGTAGTAGACAACCCCAAGTATTGATCTAGGCCCATTTTGGTATATTTCATGCCACCATTTCACCGCCAAATGCGATGAAATTAAAAAAAATAGTCAACTTTTTCACAAAGTTTAGGTTTCTCACTGAAATTATTTACAAACAGCTTGTGCAATTATGGCACAAATGGTTGTAAATGCTTCTCTGGGATCCCCTTTGTTCAGAAATAGCAGACATATATGGCTTTGGCGTTGCTTTTTGGTAGTTAGAAGGCCACTAAATGCAACTGCGCACAACACATGAATTATGTCCAGCAGTGAAGGGGTTAATTAGGTAGCTTGTAGGGAGCTTGCAGGGTTAATTTTAGCTTTAGTGTAGAGATCAGCTTCCCACCTGACACATCAGATCCCCTGATCCCTCCCAAAGAGCTCTCTTCCCTCCCCCACCCCACAATTGTCCCCGCCATCTTAAGTACTGGCAGAAAGTCTGCCAGTACTAAAATAAAAGGTATCTTTTTTTAATATATATATTTTAGCATATTTACATATGCTGTTGTGTAGGATCCCCCCTTAGCCCCCAACCTCCCTGATCCCCCCCAAAACAGCTTCCTAACCCTCCCCCTCTGCCTTATTGGGGGCCATATTGGGTACCCAGTTTGCAAATAAAATGTTTTTTTTTTATTTTTATTTCATTTTTCTGTAGTGTAGCTTCCCCCCCCCAAAACCAATCCCCCACCCGCTCCCAGATCACTAAATATTTTGCACCCCTTTCTCCCACTTATAAAAACATTTTTTTCTGTAGTGTAGCAGTTCCCACCCGCTCCCTCCCCGTGCACAGAGTGGCTCTCTCTGCACCGGAGGGGTAAAATTTGTTATTGCAGGATGCCTCGATATCGAGGCATCCTGCAATAACCGGAAAGCAGCTGGAAGCGATCAGGATCGCTTCCAGCTGCTTTCCAAACCGAGGACGTACGCCATACGTCCTCAGGCATTAACTGTATTTTTTCTGAGGACTTATGGCGTACGTCCTCGGTCATTAAGGGGTTAAAAAAAACGAGAAATTTGACTGTGAAATAATAGCAGTCAGTTTCCTTCACACGTGTGCGTTTCAGGGCCTGCCAGGGCACAGTGTCACACCAGTGCAACTCATATCTGGTGTAACAGTAGTGTACATTAAAAAAAAATTAGAAATTTTACTGTGAAATAATAGCAGTCAGTTTCCTTCATGCGTGTGCGTTTCAGGGCCTGCCAGGGCACAGTGTCACACCAGTGCAACTCATATCTGGTGTAACAGTAGTGTACATTAAAAAAAAAACTAGAAATTTGACTGTGAAATAATAGCAGTCAGTTTCCTTCACACATGTGCGTTTCAGGGCCTGCCAGGGCACAGTGTCACACCAGTGCAACTCATATCTGGTGTAACTGTAGTGTACATTAAAAAAAAAACTAGAAATTTGACTGTGAAATAATAGCAGTCAGTTTCCTTCACACGTGTGCGTTTCAGGGCCTGCCAGGGCAAAGTGTCACACAAGTGCAACTCATATCTGGTGTAACTGTAGTGTACATTAAAAAAAAAACTAGAAATTTGACTGTGAAATAATAGCAGTCATTTTCCTTCACGCGTGTGCATTTCAGGGCCTGCCAGGGCACAATGTCACACTAGTGCAACTCATATCTGGTGTAACTGTAGTGTACATTAAAGAAAAAACTAGAAATTTGACTGTGAAATAATAGCAGTCAGTTTCCTTCATGCGTGTGCGTTTCAGGGCCTGTCAGGGCACAGTGTCACACCAGTGCAACTCATATCTGGTGTAACTGTAGTGTACATTAAAAAAAAAACTAGAAATTTGACTGTGAAATAATAGCAGTCAGTTTCCTTCACGTGTGTGCATTTCAGGGCCTGCCAGGGCACAATGTCACACCGGTGCAACTCATATCTGGTGTAACAGTAGTGTACATTAAAAAAAAATATACAAATGTGGCTGTGAAATAATAGCAGTTTCCTTCACAAGTGTGCGTTTCAGGGCCTGCCAGGCAATGAAGGGGTTAATTAGGGAGCATGTAGGGAGCTTTTTGGGGTAATTTTAGCTATAGTGTAGTGTAGTATACAACTCCAAGTATTGATCCAGGCCCATTTTGGTATATTTCATGCCACCATTTCACCGCCAAATGCGATGAAATTAAAAAAAATAGTCAACTTTTTCACAAACTTTAGGTTTCTCACTGAAATTATTTACAAACAGCTTGTGCAATTATGGCACAAATGGTTGTAAATGCTTCTCTGGGATCCCCTTTGTTCAGAAATAGCAGACATATATTGCTTTGGCGTTGCTTTTTGGTAGTTAGAAGGCCACTAAATGCAACTGCGCACAACACATGAATTATGTCCAGCAGTGAAGGGGTTAATTAGGTAGCTTGTAGGGAGCTTGCAGGGTTAATTTTAGCTTTAGTGTAGAGATCAGCTTCCCACCTGACACATCAGATCCCCTGATCCCTCCCAAAGAGCTCTCTTCCCTCCCCCACCCCACAATTGTCCCCGCCATCTTAAGTACTGGCAGAAAGTCTGCCAGTACTAAAATAAAAGGTATCTTTTTTATATATATATATATTTTTTTGCATATTTACATATGCTGTTGTGTAGGATCCCCCTTTAGCCCCCAACCTCCCTGATCCCCCCCAAAACAGCTTCCTAACCCTCCCCCTCTGCCTTATTGGGGGCCATATTGGGTACCCAGTTTGCAAATAAAATGTTTTTTTTTTTTATTTTTATTTCATTTTTCTGTAGTGTAGCTCCCCCCCCAAAAACCAATCCCCCACAGGATCGCTTCCAGCTGCTTTCCAAACCGAGGACGTACGCCATACGTCCTCAGGCATTAACTGTATTTTTCTGAGGACTTATGGCGTACGTCCTCGGTCATTAAGGGGTTAAAAAAAACCTAGAAATTTGACTGTGAAATAATAGCAGTCAGTTTCCTTCACACGTGTGCGTTTCAGGGCCTGCCAGGGCACAGTGTCACACCAGTGCAACTCATATCTGGTGTAACAGTAGTGTACATTAAAAAAAAATAGAAATTTTACTGTGAAATAATAGCAGTCAGTTTCCTTCATGCGTGTGCGTTTCAGGGCCTGCCAGGGCACAGTGTCACACCAGTGCAACTCATATCTGGTGTAACAGTAGTGTACATTAAAAAAAAAACTAGAAATTTGACTGTGAAATAATAGCAGTCAGTTTCCTTCACACATGTGCGTTTCAGGGCCTGCCAGGGCACAGTGTCACACCAGTGCAACTCATATCTGGTGTAACTGTAGTGTACATTAAAGAAAAAACTAGAAATTTGACTGTGAAATAATAGCAGTCAGTTTCCTTCACGTGTGTGCATTTCAGGGCCTGCCAGGGCACAATGTCACACCGGTGCAACTCATATCTGGTGTAACAGTAGTGTACATTAAAAAAAAAAATACAAATTTGGCTGTGAAATAATAGCAGTTTCCTTCACAAGTGTGCGTTTCAGGGCCTGCCAGGCAATGAAGGGGTTAATTAGGGAGCATGTAGGGAGCTTTTTGGGGTAATTTTAGCTATAGTGTAGTGTAGTAGACAACTCCAAGTATTGATCTAGGCCCATTTTGGTATATTTCATGCCACCATTTCACCGCCAAATGCGATGAAATTAAAAAAAATAGTCAACTTTTTCACAAACTTTAGGTTTCTCACTGAAATTTTTTACAAACAGCTTGTGCAATTATGGCACAAATGGTTGTAAATGCTTCTCTGGGATACCCTTTGTTCAGAAATAGCAGACATATATGGCTTTGGGGTTGCTTTTTGGTAGTTAGAAGGCCACTAAATGCAACTGCGCACCACACGTGCATTATTAGCTTCCCCCCCCCCAAAACCAATCCCCCACCCGCTCCCAGATCACTTAGATTTCCAAGTACTAAATATTTTGCACCTCTTTCTCCCACTTATAAAAACATTTTAAAAAATTTTAGGTTTGCGACATCACTAAATTTAACTATTAGTTACATTGTAGCTAGCTTAGGGTTTATTTTATAGGCAAGTATTTAGTTTTAAATAGGAATAATTTAGTTAATTATAGTAATTTTATTTAGATTTATTTAAATTATATTTAAGTTAGGGGGTGTTAGAGTTAGACTTAGGTTTAGGGGTTCATACATTTAGTATAGTGGCGGTGACATTGGGGCGGCAGTTTAGGGTTAATAAATATAATGTAGGTGTCAGCGATGTTGGGGGCAGCAGAATATGGGTTCATAAATATAATGTAGGTAGGAGCGGCAGATTGGGGGTTAAAAAGAATAATGTAGCTGTCGGTGATGTTGGGGGCAGCAGATTAGGAGTTAATAAGTATAATGTAGGTGTCGGCGATGTCGGGGGTGGCAGATTAGGGGTTAATAAGTGTAATATTAGGGGTATTTAGACTCGAGGTTCATGTTAGGGTGTTAGGTGTAAACATAACCTTAGTTTCCCCATAGTAATCAATGGGGCTGCGTTACTGAGTTTTACGCTGCTTTTTTGCAGCTGTTAGACTTTTTCTCAGCCAGCTCTCGCCATTGATTCCTATGGGGAAATTGTGCACGAGCACGTACGACCAGCTCACCGCTGACTTAAGCAGCGCTGGTATTGAAGTGTGGTAAGGAGCAAAATTTTGCTCAACGCTCACGTCTTTTAACGCTGGGATTGTAAAAACTTGTAATACCAGTGCTGCATGTAAGTGAGCGGTGAGAGAAAACTGCTTGTTAGCACCGCATAGCCTCTAATGCAAAACTCGTAATCTAGCCGTCAGTTTCTATAAAGTATTATAGATTCTATAAAGTAATGGGTGCTGCCATGTTTGAATTAGTTTTCTATTTATCTCTGTCTTCTGCTGAGAACAATTAGGGAAATATATATAAAGCAGGCAATAAAGTAGAGTATGTGTAAGCAAGGCCTTGTGGAAACCCATACGACTGTGTTTGTATTAGACGGTTTTATTGTCGGTTTTATATCTGTTTCTAATTGTCTGCACTTAAAAAAGTTTAGACATGGTGGTGTCCATTACTTTATAGAAATGTAATAAAGCAACTGTGACGGATACCCCGGCTACCCCGACTGGGTAGCTCCGCCAAACGGGTCCTTCCACTGTCTGGAACAAACTGCTATGTAGCCCAGGAAAGTGATTCTAGCAGGAGCCCACCTAAATGACTATACAGACTAGCCTTCAGGTGAAAATACAGGGAGTGCAGAATTATTAGGCAAGCTGTATTTTTGAGGATTAATTTTATTATTGAACAACAACCATGTTTCTCAATGAACCCAAAAAACTCATTAATATCAAAGCTGAATAGTTTTGGAAGTAGTTTTTAGTTTGTTTTTAGTTATAGCTATTTAGGGGGATATCTGTGTGTGTAGGTGACTATTACTGTGCATAATTATTAGGCAACTTAACAAAAACCAAATATATACCCATTTCAATTATTTATTTTTACCAGTGAAACTAATATAACATCTCAACATTCACAAATATACATTTCTGACATTCAAAAGCAAAACAAAAACAAATCAGTGACCAATATAGCCACCTTTCTTTGCAAGGACACTCAAAAGCCTGCCATCCATGGATTCTGTCAGTGTTTTGATCTGTTCACCATCAACATTGCGTGCAGCAGCAACCACAGCCTCCCAGACACTGTTCAGAGAGGTGTACTGTTTTCCCTCCTTGTAAATCTCACATTTGATGATGGACCACAGGTTCTCAATGGGGTTCAGATCAGGTGAACAAGGAGGCCATGTCATTAGATTTTCTTCTTTTATACCCTTTCTTGCCAGCCACGCTGTGGAGTACTTGGACGCATGTGATGGAGCATTGTCCTGCATGAAAATCATGTTTTTCTTGAACGATGCAGACTTCTTCCTGTACCACTGCTTGAAGAAGGTGTCTTCCAGAAACTGGCAGTAGGACTGGGAGTTGAGCTTGACTCCATCCTCAACCCGAAAAGGCCCCACAAGCTCATCTTTGATGATACCAGCCCAAACCAGTACTCCACTTCCACCTTGCTGGCATCTGAGTCGGACTGGAGCTCTCTGCCCTTTACCAATCCAGCCACGGGCCCATCCATCTGGCCCATCAAGACTCACTCTCATTTCATCAGTCCATAAAACCTTAGAAAAATCAGTCTTGAGATATTTCTTGGCCCAGTCTTGACGTTTCAGCTTGTGTGTCTTGTTCAGTGGTGGTCGTCTTTCAGCCTTTCTTACCTTGGCCATGTCTCTGAGTATTGCACACCTTGTGCTTTTGGGCACTCCAGTGATGTTGCAGCTCTGAAATATGGCCAAACTGGTGGCAAGTGGCATCTTGGCAGCTGCACGCTTGACTTTTCTCAGTTCATGGGCAGTTATTTTGCGCCTTGGTTTTTCCACACGCTTCTTGCGACCCTGTTGACTATTTTGAATGAAACGCTTGATTGTTCGATGATCACGCTTCAGAAGCTTTGCAATTTTAAGAGTGCTGCATCCCTCTGCAAGATATCTCACTATTTTTGACTTTTCTGAGCCTGTCAAGTCCTTCTTTTGACCCATTTTGCCAAAGGAAAGGAAGTTGCCTAATAATTATGCACACCTGATATAGGGTGTTGATGTCATTAGACCACACCCCTTCTCATTACAGAGATGCACATCACCTAATATGCTTAATTGGTAGTAGGCTTTCAAGCCTATACAGCTTGGAGTAAGACAACATGCATAAAGAGGATGATGTGGTCAAAATACTCATTTGCCTAATAATTCTGTACTCCCTGTAGAACTGCTTTATTGCACAGACAACACAGCTTTTATACATTTCCAACACATGGGGATTTAGTTACTACACAAATAGAAACAAATATTATACAATGGGACAAACATCAGACAATGGTTAGTTAAACAGATTCTAATCACATCTTGACTTACAAAAGGACAAATGAATGACTCACAATAACAGAAATACACTTTACACATAGACTAGATAACAACAGGGGTGAGGTTATAGGGGGGTAGGAGTTTATTGACCACAGCTTTTAGACATTTCCAACACATGGGGATTTAGTTACTACACAAATAGAAACAAATATGATACAATGGGACAAACATCAGACAATGGTTAGTTAAACAGATTCTAATCACATCCTGGTTTACAAAAGGACAAATGGATGACTCATACAATTAACAGAAAGACACTTTACACATAGTCTAGATAACAACAGGGGGAAGGTTATAGGGGGGGTAGGGGTTTAACCCTTGCAGCTTGGTATCCGTGACATCTCCCCCCCTCCAGTTCGGCAGACCCGGCTAGATCCACATACGGGTCGGCCTGGGGATGTCCGAGGAATTTATGCCACTTCAGCCCACCAGGAAAGTCCGTCAGCATTCCCATTGCTTTTTCCCGGTCGGTACTGAATGTCAAAGTTAAATTGCTGCAGGGCTAGGCTCCACCTCAACAGTCTCCCGTTGTCCCTGGAAACTCTGTTGAGCCTTACAAGGGGATTATGGTCAGTGAGGACGGTGAAGGCTCTTCCATATAGGTAGGGCTACAACTTCTTCAAAGCCCATACCAGCACCAGACATTCTTTCTCGACCGCCACGTAGCCTACTTCCCGGAGTAGAAGTTTTTGACTGAGGTAGGCAACGGGGTGGTCCCTTCCTTCCTCATCTGCCTGACTTAGTATTGCCCCCAACCCGAACATGGAGGCATCTGTGTGGACAGAAAAACGTTTGGCTGGGTTAGGAGCGGCCAGTACTGGAGCAGAGATTAAGGCAGACTTAAGACTCTGAAAGGCTTGTTCACACTCGGGGGACCACAGGACCTGTCGGGGAAGTCGTTTACAGGTAAGGTCAGTCAGGGGTTTGGCGAGGGTGCTGTAATTGGGGACAAACCTCCGGTAGTAGCAGCAGTACCCAGAAAGGCAAGGACTTGGGTTTTGGTCCTGGTGGTGGGCCAGTTAGCCACTGCCTCAACTTTGGCCGGTTCGGGTCGCTGCTTACCGCAGCCGACTCGGTGGCCCAAGTATTGAACCTCCTTATCTGGCTTCAAGGTTAGTCCGGCGACTCTAAGACGATCTAAGAGGTCAGATGGTCCTCCCAGGTCTCAAAATAGATAGCAATGTCATCCAGGTATGCACAGGCATAGTCCTGGAGGCCATCTAACAGGCGGTCTATCATTCTTTGGAAAGTGGCTGGGGCATTCTTCATTCCAAACGGCATGACCTTACACTGGTATAAGCCGAAGGGAGTGATGAAGGCAGACTTGGGGATGGACTCAGGGTCGAGGGGAATTTGCCAATAACCCTTGCATAGGTCGAGGGTGGTCAGGAAGTGGCCCCGGGTGATTTGATCTAACAGGTCATCTACTCGGGGCATGGGATAGGCGTCAGTGGTGGTTCTGTCATTGAGTCTACGGTAGTCAACGCAGAACCGGGTAGTTCCGTCCTTTTTGGGTACTAACACTACCGGGGAGGCCCAGGGACTTTTGGATTGTTCAATGAAACCAAGGTCCAACATTCCCGGAGCTCCCGGTGCATACTTTCCCTGACGGCCTCTGGGACCTTGTAGGCAGCGTGTCGCAGGGGGGGTCTGTCCTGGGGTCTCCACCCGGTGGATGGCTGTGGTGGGAAACCCAGGGACAGTAGAGAACATATCACTTCTCTGTTCTAGTAGTCGCCAGACCTGCCTTTTCTGTCCGGGCTCTAACCTGTCGTCTAGGGATATGTCATCCTCCCCCTGGGGGGTGTCAGTAGGTCCGGGCAGCTCCGGTATTGGAAGACTTTCAGAGTCCTCCACTGCCGGCGCACAGATAGTGGCCACATCCCTGGGTCTTTCTATGTATGCCTTCAACATATTCACATGAAAGGTCCGACGGATCCTTTCATCTGAACACTTCGCTACCAGGTATGTGGTGTTGTTCAGTTGTTCCACAACCCGGTAGAGCATGGAACAGAGTGCAGGGTAGCGCTAATAAAAGCAAAGAGCTCTAAATATATACGGTATATCTATACTGATATAGTGATGTGTAAATGTTGTTATTTTTAAAAAAAGAAAATATCTGTGTAGATCGAATAATAAAATTTAATATACAATAATGAAATAACAGTATAGTGCCGGCACTAATTTAAAACAATATGATGATATAAGACATAAATATAAAATGCATAAAAAATCAAATAGTGGTTCCAAGTATTTGTACACTACCAACGATATTATATTGGAACTATTGAGATATAAAAGCAAGAAACAAAGCTGGCTTGCTGGATACTTATGGCAGCATAAACTGCAAGTGTGTCCGTGTTGAATATGGAACAATTTTCTCAAATTGGGCACACAAATTACCGTCTCTGATGTATGTAAAGTTGTCCGTTGTTATTAAGTCCCGTGACTTTGTGCAGAGTGATTCTCCTGGTGTGAATGAAGCAGGTATTGATATAGAAAGCAAGCTATTAATTTAAGTAATTCTTCAGTGCTTATAGTGAATAATCTTGCAGCGTCCTTAGATAATGGCCACAGTGGCAGGTATAAGGGTAGGTCCTGGGACCGAGGTATTAGCTGGCTTCTGATGATTTGTTTCACAGCTATACCAAACGAGTCCTATTACCCTTACCAGTAAGAGAGTCAGGAGCTTGCTTGAAACCCCAGATGTATTAAGGTAATCATCAAATAGACACAAGCGGTAAGCAGATCATGGGCCGGATTTTTAAGCATATATCAGCCACTCTATATTGTGTGAGAGGGATATTGCGCTGTACCTACTGTAACCACTTGTGTCAAAGGAAAGGATTGGAAGTAGACAAGCAAATACTTGGAACCACTATTTGATTTTTTATGCATTTTATATTTATATCATCATATTGTTTTAAATTAGTGCCGGCACTATACTGTTATTTCATTATTGTATATTAAATTTTATTATTCGATCTACACAGATATTTTCTTTTTTAAAAATAACAACATTTACACATCACTATATCTGTATAGATATACCGTATATATTTAGAGCTCTTTGCTTTTATTAGCGTTACCCTGCACTCTGTTCCATGTTTTATCTCATTAGCGATTTGGAGATTCGTTAATGTTCTGGGTTAGCTACAGAGCCTGAGAGTGTTAGTATCTTTTACACTATTTCTTTCAACCACAACCTGGTAGAGGCCTGTAGCTTGTCTGTTTTGACAGGCTTCAGGGCGAGGACCTTCTGTCCCACTATAAGGGTTCGAGTACGGGCATTGCGATCATACCATCGCTTCTGTTTGTGCTGAGAGGCCTGAAGGTTCTCACGGACCTGGGCTGCCAGGTCCTGCAGCCGGTCCCTGAGCTGGACTACGTACCCCACGACAGAGTGCTCTTCTCCCACTGTGGCTCCCTCCCAATGGGCTCGTACCAAATCTAGCGGGCCCCTAACCTTTCAACCATACAGTAGTTCAAAGGGGGAAAAAACCTGTGGATCCTGAGGCACATCTCGATATGCAAAGAGGAGATGCGGCAGGAATTTTTCTCAGTCCCTGTGAGTGGCCAAGAATGTCCGAAGCAGTTGCTTTAGGGTTCCGTTAAACCTCTCACACAGCCCACAGCCCACTCCCACTGGAACCGTTCATCTCCGGGGCCCTGGGCGTCAGCACCTACTCGGTCTCGGTAAGGGGCTAGGGTCAGATCGCTCAAGGTCTCTTTGGCAAAGTCGGAAGGGGTTGCCCAGGAGGGGGTTTGGGTTTAGTGGGGACGGTTATTCGGGGTAAGGTAAGAGTCGGGGCAGCAGGTCTTACCTGGGTCCCCGGAGTTGGTGAGGTGGCTTGGCATTTGGCCTGCTGGTGGGTAGTCACAGGGCAGGTGTCCGGATAGGTATTCCCCAAAAAGGCAGAGACAAGGTGGCCGAGGTCGTTTCCCAACAGGACCTCGGCAGGGATGTTTTGCATAACCCCCACTTCTACATTGCGGGCGTCGGTTTTCCAGTCCAAATGGATCCAGGCAGTAGGAACCCTCATAACAGCACCTCCCACTACCCCTACAGCGAGGGTCCGTCCAGTGCAGCCAGAGGGGGGAACAAGGTGAGGCTGAATCAAAGAGATGGTGGCCCCTGTATCTCTCATTCCATGGGCTGCCTGCCCGTTGACCCAGACATCTTGCCGATGTTGGTGTCGGTTGTCTTGGCCCACTGAGCTGACGTTGTGCAAGACACCCACTTCTTCTCCTGTCCACTCAGCATAGGGGTTGGAGCTCGCTGTATGCGTGTAATGGGCGGCGGCCTGGTAGGTGCAGGCTTGAGGAGTCCCCCACAGAGTGGGTGCAGGGTCCCTTGGTGGCTGGGCTGGGGGGTTTCTTTGTCTTTTTGGGCAGTTCCATACCACATGGACAGGGTGTCCACACCCATAACACCCCCGGGAATTGCTGCCTCCAGCCGGGTACACAGGGGACGGTTGGGTCTGGGGCTGCTTAAAAAGCATTGGTGGTCGCGCTGGGGCTGGAGCAAAGTGGGTTGCTGGCCAGGAGTCTGTGGCCGCCTGTCGCCGAGCATCCACATACCGTTCGGCCAGGGCGGCAGCTTGGTCAGCTGTTCTGGGTCCCTTGTCTTTTACCCAGTCCCTTATCTCTGCTGGTGTGCGGTTGTAGAACTGCTCCAGGAGGATGAGTTGAACAGCTTCATCAAGGGTGGTGATGTGGCACCCAGTAACCCAGGAGTTCAAGGATCTAGCTAAGCGGTGGGCGAACTCAGTATACGGCTGCTCCTCTTGTCTTTGTAGTCCCCTGAAGTTTAGCCAGCGAGCCTCCGGGTTGAGTCCATACCGAGCAAGGATGCACTCCTTCACCCGGTCATAGTTGCCTTGATCTTCGGAGGGGACAATGTGGAAAGCCTCCAGGGCCCTACCGGATAGTTTCCCAATTAAGATATTAACCCTATCGGCATTAGTGACCCCATGCATCCGGCACTGGGTCTCGAACAGCTGTAGGTAGCGGTCGATATCCTCACTCCCATCATCCTGGAAAGTTCGGAAAGCCCCGTGAGGTAGTTTCTTGGGCCGGGAAGGGGTGTCCAGGGAATCTGGCATGAACCCCCTATAGACTTCTGAAGCTCCAACATGTGTATCTTGTTGGTGTCAGTCACTATCCGAGTAATGACCTCCTCGGGGGGGTTAGGTCCATAGAGAGCCAGTTGCCACTGTACCTCCCGCTGTCTGCCAGATGTCATAGTCCCTTGAGTGGAGGCTGTATTGGGCTGTCCTCCGCTTTGGTCGCTGTCCGACCCACCACCCTGTTTGCTAGCCTGATCGTCCTCCATCAGTTTGGCTACGAGCACTGCCTTTGTCTTGTTGCTGGAGACTTTCCTTCTAGTCTGCAGCAACGTTCTCAATTCTTCCTTCCGGAGCCCATGGTACTGCTCCATCCGGCAAGATCTTCAGTTGGTGGTTTGGACGTTCCAGGTAGACGGAAGCATCCCACCGCTGCCAACCAATGACGGATACCCCGGCTACCCCGACTGGGTAGCTCCGCCAAACGGGCCCTTCCACTGTCTGGAACAAACTGCTATGTAGCCCAGGAAAGTGATTCTAGCAGGAGCCCACCTAAATGACTATACAGACTAGCCTTCAGGTGAAAATAGAACTGCTTTATTGCACAGACAACACAGATTTTATACATTTCCAACACATGGGGATTTAGTTACTACACAAATAGAAACAAATATTATACAATGGGACAAACATCAGACAATGGTTAGTTAAACAGATTCTAATCACATCTTGACTTACAAAAGGACAAATGAATGACTCACAATAACAGAAAGACACTTTACACATAGACTAGATAACAACAGGGGTGAGGTTATAGGGGGGTAGAGGTTTATTGACCACAGCTTTTAGACATTTCCAACACATGGGGATTTAGTTACTACACAAATAGAAACAAATATGATACAATGGGACAAACATCAGACAAAGGTTAGTTAAACAGATTCTAATCACATCCTGGTTTACAAAAGGACAAATGGATGACTCCCAATAACAGAAAGACACTTTACACATAGTCTAGATAACAGGGGGAAGGTTATAGGGGAGTAGGGGTTTAACCCTTGCAGCCTGGTATCCGTGACAGCAACAATTTTCAGAGTTAAGTTACAGAAAAAGGGGACAAAATAAATAATTTAAGTATATTACAAAGTTTTTTAACTACACATAATTAAACATTTTTTATTACAATTTCAAAATGTTTTGCATTGTGGCTTACTTGCAATACCAGCACACATTTATATGCGCTGGTATTACTAAGTAGAGTGCAAATATTGCTTTCACGAAAGCGAAATTGTGTGCTCCACTTGTAATCTAGCCCTAACTGTTTAATCAGTCACTATTGACAGGGAGTTGTTCCAGATGTTTGAAGAATAGTAAATGTAGTATCTCTCCATAAAAAAGGACAGTAGGAAAGACTCTGGTAACTTCAGGCCAGTCAGTTTAACTTCAGAACTTGGGCAATTAATGAAAACTCTCTTGAAAGAATTATGACTTACATAAAGAAACAATTTAGAAGTAAAAAGAAAAGTTGTTTTAAATTGCATGCTCTATCTCAATCAAGAAATACAAAGTTTGTCTTTATGTCCTTTTAAGAATAGGCAACTTAATAGATGGAGTGCTTTCAGCAGAGGGGGCAGTTAATAGTAGGGTTCCTCAGGGATCAGTTCTGGAGCCTGTTTTGTTTAACATATTTATCAGACATGTCAGCAAAGGGCAAAAGTGGAAAGCATGTCTATTTGCAGATGATATAAAAATTTGTAAAAGAGTTGATGTTCCTGGGAGGATGGCCCAAATGAGAAGTGATGTAAAAAAAAAAATGAAAAGATGAGACAAATAACAGGGATCTAAAGTGCATTTTTGTTTGCACCTTTATCTATACTATAATCACATTTTGAACGCATTAGTAAGTGTCGCCAGTTACACAAGCATCCTCAAAGGAATGTTGGCAGCGCAAGGCAGCCAATAGAATGTGGAATTCTTTCACCACCCTGCCGTTTTCTGAATCCACCTAGATGCAGCGAAGGCAAACGGAGCAATTCAAAAACAAAAACATAACCGACCACAACAATTATTAAAAACAACCACAAACCCTGCAATAAGTATTAAAAACAAAAAACTCCCGTAATAAGTATTAAAAAAAAACTAACCGCCTGCAATAAGCATTAAAAAAAACTAACCCCCTGCAATAAGCATTAAAAAAAAAAAAATAACTGCGCACAATAAACATAAAAAAAAACAAAAACGCCTACAATAAGCATTAAAAAAAAAAAACACATTCAATAAGCATAAAAAAAAATAACCGCCCGCAATAAGCATTAAAATAATTCTAAATTACAATTAAAAAAAAAAAACTAACATTACTTTTAAAATAAAGAAAACTAATTTTAAACTAATCTAAAATTACACAACATAAAAAAGTCTAGCATTACACAAAATAATAAACCGCATTATACAAAATAAAAAAAATAAACATAATCCATATGACAATAAAAAAGCCCTCCCAAAATAAAAACACCCCCTAATCTAAGAATATACTACCAATAGCCCTTAAAAGGGTTTTTTGTAGGGCATTGCCCTAAAGAAATTAGTTCTTTTACATTAAAAATAAACCAAGTCCCCCCTAACAGTAAAACCCCCCACCCACCAAACCCCCCAAAATAAAAAAAAATAACATTAAAAAAACCTAAAATACCCATTGTCCATAAAGGGACATTTGTATGGGGATTGCCCTTAAAAGGGCATTCAGCTCTTTAACAGTGCCCAAATCCCTAAAATACAAAAAAAAAACCTAACACTAAGCCCCAAATAGGTACTCACAGTGCATCAGCCAATAGGATTTTTCTACCTTAAGCCCCTAATCTGCCGTACCGATGTCCGGTTCGGCAGATTAGGGGTTAAACATTTTTATTTCGTGTTTGCGATGTGGTGGGGGCCTCGGTTTAGGGGTTAATAGGTAGTTTATGGGTGTTAGTGTACTTTTTAGCACTTTAGTTAAGAGTTTTATGCTACGGCGTTAGCCCATAAAACTCTTAACTACTGACTTTTAAATGCGGTATCAGTCTTTACAGGAGAGGCTGTACCGCTCACTTTTGGTTAGACTCATAATACCGGCATTATGGAAGTCCCATAGAAAATATAGGATACGCAATTGACGTAAGTGGTTTTGCAGTATTTTCGAGTCTGACCAAAAAAGTGAGCGGTACACCTGTCATTTCAAGACTTGTAATACCAGCGGGTATTAAAAAGCAGCGTTAGGACCTCTTAACGCTGCCTTTTAACCCTAACGCACAACTCTTACTCTTGCCTACTAAGATTACAAAAAATAATAAACAAAATTATCCAAAATAATAAAAATGACACCTAAGCTAATAGCCCTATTAAACAAAAAGCCCCCCAAAATAAAAACACACCCTAACCTAACAATAACCTACCAATAGCCATTAAAAGGGCCCTTTGTAGGACATTGCCCTAAGTTAAATAGCTCTTTTACCTACAAATTACAAAGTCCCCCTAACAGTAACCCCCCAACCAACCAACCCCCCAAAATAAAAAACCTACGTCTAAATAAAACCTAAGCTACCCATTGCCCCTAAATGTGCATTTGTATGGGCATTGCCCTTAAAAGGGCAATCAGCTCTTTTCAATCAGCTCTTTTACTGCCTATCCCTAATCTTAAACCCCCCCCCCAAAAAAAAAAAAAATCTAACACTAACCACAGAAAATCTACTCACAGTTCCTAAAGTCCACGCATCCATCTTCATCGAGGCGGCAAAAAGTCTTCATCCATCGCAGGGGCATCTTCTATCTTCATCCCGGTGGTGCAGAGCTCTGGCAGCACAAAGCTGAGAAGAACCGGCGACCACTGAGCTGTCAGGCAACTGATGAAATGGTCCTTCTAGTGCCAAGAAACACGTTGCATTTTAGCGGAATACCCCCTTGACCACTACTTGTTGTTATCTTTTATAATTTTAATATTTTATTTTTTAATAAAAGTTTTTATTTAACTCAAGTTCAATGGTAATACCTTACATCTCATTGTCCATATTGGTGCATATGTCCATATTTCCTGTGTATGAACCGACTCGCTGGGAACACCTGAAGTGGGTGAGCTAATACGCCCCTATGTAAATATATCAGTCTGCGTCTACCAGAACATAAGTGTGCTTATCTGATATGCGAGTACCCGTTTGGCATTTCTATTACCTTTATCATTTTGGTTTGGTTGATCTGCACATTTGTCATCCTTCTGTTGTCTTCATTTCTTATCAGAGATACACCTGGCTGGGAGTACCTGGAGTGGGTTAACTGACACACCCTGTTATGTCAGTCTGCATCTACTAGCACATTAGGGTGCTTATACCAAAAGTGAGTACCCATTTGGCTCTGTTATATAATCTGTGATCATATTATTTGGTGGTTCTACACATGAGGCGCTCCTCTGTTTTCTTTCATTCTACAGCATTTTCAGTATCTTCTGTGAGGATGAGTGCAGCCAACTTTTCATTGAGGGCTTACCAATACAGCTTGTGTATAGATTTTTCATACTGACCTCATGTTTGGGACTCTTTTTCAATTGTATGTATATTGGCACTAGTGCTGGATACTATTTCAGCTATTATTGTTTCACCAGTACTTATAACATATTGTATGCACCCTCTTTGTTCTTTGACTTGTTTATGACTTGTAGTGTAAGACCTGCCATTCCACGCGCATTGGCCAATTTTCTGTGGTATAGCCATACCGCAAAACTTATAATTTTGCCCATTATTTCCTTGATGACTTCTGTGCTTGGGAGACCTATGCTGAGAGTGGTGTGTAGATTCTGTAGATATAACAATGGCCAGTAGGATAGAGCTGTGGATGTTGGATGTTGGATGGATTGGGTTGGCTGATCCTTTCATGGGGTAGGGATAGTTCCTGGTTTTAATTTGCATGAAAGTTACATTTTGTTTGTTTTCAAAGGCACCTTAAGTCTTCAGATCATGCATCACTATAAAAACAATAAAATACAAAATCTGTTTGCTAGATTTTGCTGTATATTTGAGAAATATTTTTATAAAGCCCTTTGTTTAGTCAAATATGGCATCTGTACACATTGGAAATGCAATTTACTTCTTTCAATAACTATTACTTTTTGGAAACCAGTGTTTAGCACTGAACTCTGATTCAATGATAGTTAAAACTTCAAAAAAGAAAGTGAATATAGCAGTGATGCGTCTTATAGTTTACTGCATTATGCTAAATGTACAAACCTGTTGAGGACAGTTCACCATATTTAAAAGATTTATTTTATCCATTATAAATAGTGCAGTATTTTAAGTTAATGTTGTTTAAAAACATATTTAAACTAACATACCAGTATCAGATTGGGTACTTTCTACTAATGCTTTTAATCAGTTATAATTAACTTATAAGCACTTCCTACTAATACAAGATAAGATGAACTACCTATCAACCAATAAACATTAACAGGAAGTACCCATTAACCAGTGAGCATTTGTAGGAAGTGTCCATCAGCCAATGAGGATTAGCAGGAAGCACAAAAATATACAGCTGTATGTGTTGCAGTATACATTTAACACATTTTTACTTTGTGTAAATGTGTTTATATTTTGTTCTGTCCTACTCATTTGAATAATTGAGCACTGTGTACTTTTATTATAGTTGCTTATTTCTTTTGTAAAAATAAAAAAGTGCTTTTATGTATATATATATATATATATATATATATATATATATATATATATATATATATATATATATATATATATATATATATATATATATATTCACAGTAAATTATTTTTCTACTACACTAGATATTCTGTTACAAGAAAACTTGCAAATACTACTTTCTTTGAAACTGTTTTGTTTTAAAAATGTGTATGATAATGTTTTCATAGGGCTTTGTAAACCAATACATCTTATATGCAGCTGAACTGAATACTGAACAGCATACATCTAGAATGCATTTGGTCTTAAGCTTTTATGTATACGACAAGCAAGAATAACCTCCTTGAACTGCATTCTCAGTCTGGGGCATGGTTCAGTGAGTATCATTATATTTCAGCACAGCATGAGTGATTTATATGGCAAGATACATCAGGAAAAATACAAATATTACAGAAATATTGAAACACAAATAAAGCAAGACACACAATACTTTCCATTGCAAGCTCTAAGAAGCTAGATAGTTATAATATAGAAAATTCATATCCCAACTATTGCAGTGCTTTAAGGAAAAGCAAATAATGAATGATAGAACTGTTGTATTCAAATATGTTATTCATAGACTGCAAAAGATTATAATGTGCATTTGTTTATGTTCAATGATATTTGAAATGTACAATAAACTTAAAGGGACATTCCGGTGTAAAAATAAAATACTCTATTTTATTAAAGAATTTTATTTTTAAACAAATATATTTCCCTTTTTTCTGTGTTTAAAAATCCCCTGTAATGGGTTTAAATACATAGGGCTCCATTTATCAAACCACAAATGCAGCTTGGGAGCCATTGTGGTGCAGGCAAGTCTTAAACAGTGGTGCCTAGTCCATTAGTTAGGGCAATGATGGCAGTGCCCTTATAAAATGCCCCCAAATTTCCTAATATTATAATTTTCTTCTTAATTTTTTTTCCAGTCTCTTAGTCATTTTTATTTAGGCAGTACAATTTTATTTTAATGTTTATGCTTTTCTAAATGGAATTATGCATCTTTAAAATACCACCTTAAAACTATTTTTTTATTTTTTATTTTATTTTTATTTTTATTTTTTAAAATTTTATTTTTATTGAGGTCATACAGCTTTAAACATAAACAAGCTTACAGGACAATAACAGACATAGGCCCATAATTCACATCTGACATACAGAGGAGAAAAACATTTTCAAAGACAGACTCATGTAATTGGAAATATATAAACAGGTCCTGTGTATTGGAATACTAACCTCTTTTATAACTATGACATCATTTCCCTAACCAATAGGTTGTAACTCACGAACAAGTAGAAAGAAATATGGGGAATATAGAAAACTTAAGAATAGCCTTGTCTAGTTCAGTTATGTCATAGGAAGTGGTAAAGGATGGGGGATATCATTAGCCGCTATATTGCAACAGATATTTAAAGAATAAAAGGGACAATTTCTAGGGAATCTACGTTCCTTTGTTTACTTGGTAAACTAACCCCGAGGGGGGAGGGCGGAGCTAGAACTTCAATACCTCTGAACCTAGGACTAGTGGGTAGACAATGTTTCTGGGGCGATGTTTGTGGTATGGAGTTAAGAAAAGTCTGGGATGCAGAAAAGTGGAGTGAATACATAGAGCTTATTAAGTCTCAGGAGGAGTACATTGTACCTAAATATGGACTAGTACAAACTATATTCTATAATATCATGTAGCTATGAAACTGACTGTCATGTGAGACTGTATTAGAGCCCTATGGTGAAATAGTCAAGTATCTAGCGGAGCATAACAGTAATAAATGTCTATGCGTTATGGTATAAGGAGCTATAAGTATCCAGTTGCATGAATACATTTGCTTTTTTGTTCATATTGTAGGAGTACCAGTGGGCTTCATCAATATATGTCATTGTCAACCCCAACCATGTCAGCCCAAACAGCACCCATCGTGGCAACAATAAAATGGGGACATCACAAAAACTATAACTTGGCAAAATTAATCAATTGTGCACAATAAACTGTTCTGTGATAAACATTGCATACACAAACTGTGCAAAACACATATCAGCAAACTTATCGTCTAAGGGCGTCTAGATAGGCAATGGCTATCCAGAAACACAAACTGCAAAAAGGTGAAGCTACACCCCAGTATAGGTGGTATAGGAGACTATGTTGTAGATTTGCATCTAAGATACCTCTAAATATAGCTAGAACAGTACATATATAATATGTCTGCTAGGCCACCCCAGCCGCAGGCAGCCCAGCAGTCAGAGTAAAAGGTATTTATAATGAGTCCAACCTAGCTCCACTGGTAAGTAGCAATATCTACGAGACTGGTATATACATGCATAAATCAGCATTGTTCACTCAATATTGGCTAATGGGTATCTAGGGTGCATAATCACCTATAAAAACTCGGTATACATGATAGAGTTCTTGGCAGAACATATATGTTGAACGCCGAGTGTAATAGATGAGTGACAGTAGAACTATATAAAAAAATGTCAAGCAGTTTAATATATATGAACTAGTACTAAGGATACATTCATATTAAGCTAATAAGTCTTTAAGAATAGTTCCAAATAGCAAATAAGACTCTGGGAATAGTTGCATATATATACATATGTAAACTAACTATTTATTAGTGCAGGATCAGAACCGTGGAATTTACATCTCAGAATAAATAGCAATTGCTTGAACACATAGGAAAAAAACAAAACAAAACACAGACTGAGAATATATTTGGTTAATTCCTTACTAGGGAAGATCAGTTCCAGCATAAATTCAACCAACTCCTTGCCTGGGGCTGCTCAGTCCGGTAAACAATAAAAGAGAAAGGCAAATAAATGACCTGACTAATATTTCAAACATGGGAAAATGATTTAGGAGCAGCTCCCAGTAAAGGGGACTCCCCTCCACATATCAGAATCTTTATCTGACGCCAGCCCTGTCATACTGGAGTAAAGTCTCAGCCGCATCTCCACCACCAAAATAAACAGTCCAGGTAACATTCCCAGGACCTTGACACTTGTAGAAAGAAACCTTCAGAGTGATCATATTAGTATCCAAGCCTCCATCACTGGGCACGTTGCAGATGTTCACTGCTGATACCATCCCGGTATCTCCCATCCACTCAGTCGCGATTAGTGCAGAAAGCCAACTAGCACTGGGATCCTCATCTCTGTCAGATGAAAGTGAGACCGCAATGTCTCCTCGCAACTCTCGCTCTACTCCCATCACCTGTCTCACTGCAGATACACCATCTACTGATGGTGAAACAAATGGTTGTGGCCTCTGTTTGCTCTGTGCCACATATCCTCCAATGCTATGAGCGGGTTCCCTCTCCATCTTCGCCTGTTGCTCATAGTCTAGGTGCCGAGGGTAGGAATAGGTGTCAAAAATCTGTAAAAGCTCTCTCCTCAGCTCCTCAAACACAGCATGCACGGTACCACAAAGATCCTCCATGGCTCAAGGTCTATTTCGGGAGAATGCTAGTAAGCAATGTACAAAGGAGTCAGAATAGACTGGGCTATAGTGCGCCACGAGGGCAGTAGAAAAAAACAAACAGGCAAGATGGCCGCTACCCCGGAGCTTCTATAACGATCAGTCCACTAAGCAAGTATGCAGCTCTGTTTTCTCCGTAGCTCACGGTATAAGTAACATCAGTAGTCAGGGCAGTCTCACCAGAGGTTGAACTCACTTTTAACGTATTATTCATTCAGCTGGATGGCTATTTTAAGCATAAAAGGATAAGAGTTATAGGGAGCTCTACTCATGTGCGTCCATTCCGTTGCCGAGCTAGCTCCGCCCCCTTAAAAATAATTTTATTTAATTTCTTTGTTCTCCATTCTACCTTTGCTGAGTTAATCATAATGTAAATAAAGAAAATTAGTTTTAAAAAACAAATATTCTAATAAAAAAAAAAAATCTATTTGAAAACTGATATTCCTTTAATCCAATTTGTGCTGCAGCCTGGTTGGCGGGATGGCATGGCTCTCTCTTCTTAATAATTTAAAGGGACAGTCTACTTAAAATTTGTATTGTTTAAATGCTAGACAATCCCTTTTTTACACATTCCTCAGTTTTGCATAACCAACACTGTTATATTGATATACTTATTACCTCTGTGATTACCTTGTATCTAAGTCTCTTCCATCTGTGCTCTTATCTCAGTGCTTTTAGCCAATCAGTGCAGGCTCCTAAATAACTCCACTGGAGTGAGAACAATGTCATCTATATGACACACATGATCTAGCACTGTCTAACTGTGAAAAACTGTCAAAATGCACTAAAATAAAAGGCGGTTTTCAACTGTTTAGAAATTAGTTAGAGGCTACCTACGTTTAGCTTTCAAAAAAAATAAATAGCTTTCAACAAAGAATACCAAGAGAACAAAGCAAATTTGATGATAAAAGTAATTTGGAAAGTTGTTTAAAATTACATGCCCTATCTGAATCATGAAGTTTAATTTTTACTAGACTGTCCCTAAGGGGTCAATCACAATTCTTTAGAAAGGTTTACCTAATGATTTTTTAGCCATTAAAGTCTATGGGTATTTTTCTAGGTAAATGATTTAATAAGATTTTTTTTAAATCTCTGAGGTCAACACCCAAGTTAAAAATCTAACGCCTAGATTTAGAGTTCTGCATTAGCCATCAAAACCAGCGTTAAGGGGTCCTAACGCTGCTTTTTACCGCCCGCTGGTATTTAGAGTCAGTCAGGAAAGGGTCTAATGCTCACTTTCCAGCCGCAACTTTTCCATACCGCAGATCCCCTTACGCCAATTGCGTATACTATCTTTTCAATGGGATCTTCCTAACACCAGTATTTAGAATCTTGGCTGAAGTGAGCGGTACACCCTCTACCGACAAGACTCCAGCCACAGACAAAAGTCAGTAGTTAAGAGATTTCTGGGCTAACGCCGGTAGAGGGAACCGATCCCACTGAATTTCAGTTAGACACATCATCCCGGATTGAAAAACCTGGAGAAACTACTTCACTTCAAGCTGTAAGCATCTCGGACAGAGAAACAGGAGATGGATGGAATGTAGTGACATATGGTAGGAAACAATCGAACAGCTACAGTAACATGAATATTAATCATCAAGAGTCTAATCGACACAAGACAAGGAAAGACTCGCATAATGCACAATTTCAAGAAAGAAATCGTGAAACATGGGATAGACCCACTCGGCAATATAATGGACGTGGTTACTATCAGAACATCCATGGCTGTAACCAGACTTACCAGAGGAGAAATAACAATAGATATTACCCTAATTACGAGAACCAACGTAATTTTAATTATTATTCATATTCCAATAACCGATCGTATCACTACAAAAGACATCCACATATACCATACCATGTTAAATATTATCAATATGAAGAAAGAGAGTCCAATAGACCCAGATTCCAAACAAGGTATGGAGAGGACAGAAGGTTCCCCCACCCAGAAGATAGAGATGATGTGTTTGACTACAGGAGAAGAGATTTTGATCAAAGAGAACCCAGAGGCAATTTCCGCCACAATTATCGACACAGAAGTACTGATTACAGTACGAACAGGAAAGGAGGACATTATGAAAATGTTGAACAAAGAGACCAATATCATGACAAAGAAAGAAGAAAATCAAGAATGCAGGATCTAATACCACAAGAGAAACACAATAAAGGTTCAATATTATAAGAAAGACATGACAAAGTGACCTACACTACAGAAGTAATGAATATGCCAGCCTCTACCTCAGAGTCATATTTTTTAGGGGGAAACCCCTTACCATCAAGAGTAAAAGAAAAAACACAGAGAAAGAGGAAAAAATACAGACTTGGAGGACCAAGAAAATGTTACACAACAAAAAAGAAGACCCACAGAGGAAAAAGAAGTGGTATAAAAATGAGGAAAATAAAGACAACAAAGTCACAGAATGAAGAATGCACACAAAAAGAGACTCCTCACACATCGCAGGCTGACCCAATAGTCACAAAAAAGGTGACCAATGGTATATACAATCTGAGTTCGAGAGAACTAAACACAAAAGAAGAAGCAATCTTATCTCATGGTCTAAGTTTTGCGCCCACTACATGCCTGAATAAATTCCAGGCGTTTATTAGTACGAAATAATTTGTGAGGAAGTTAACACTTAAACGCTATTTCCTCAAATCACCAATTGAATGCAATTATATGGTCTCAGTTGACAACAACCAATTTTTACACACAGATCTGAGACCGAAATCCACCTTTTACCCGGTGGGAAGTAAAGGGTGTGCGATTGAAACCTTTGAGACAAATGTCTGTAATGACATTAGAAAATTAAGTCAGAACAAACTTAAGAAGGTAAAATATAATCTATCCAGATCTCAGATGAATACTATTAAAAGACTCGAAAAAGACTACAATCTAACCATTAAACCCGCCGATAAAGGCGGAGCTATCGTGGTGATGGACAAGTGCAAATATGAGGAAGAGTGCAATAGAATTTTGAGTGATTCCAAGACATATAAGAGGTTACTCAGTGACCCAATAGTAAAATTCACAAAGGACTTGGAAGACTTGACCTCAAAAGCTAAATCACTGGGGATACTTAATCAGAAAGAATATAATTATATAATGGTCAAATACCCTATTACTCCAGTGTTTTACCAACTCCCGAAGATACATAAGTCGGTGGTCAACCCCCCAGGGAGACCGATTATATCGGGGATTGGGTCGATATCAAGTAACCTGTCAGAATATGTAGAGAAAAATCTTCAAAAAAAGGTCACTAACCTTCCATCCTATCTGAGGGACTCAACACAAATTTTGACAATATTGGAAAATCTTAAATGGGAAGATTCATTCATCATGGCAACTTGCGATGTAGTTTCGCTATACACAAGTATACCGCATGAAGGAGGCATTGAAGCTGCAAAGTTCTTTCTTTCTAAAGACCCATGTATTCCTGAAGCACAATGCACTTTTGTTTTAAACAGTATACACTACATTTTAACCCATAATTATTTTAACAGTGGCAAAAAGTTTTATCACCAACAGTGTGGGACAGCAATGGGGACCAGGTTCGCGCCTAGCTATGCTAATCTTTATATGGGACAGTGGGAGCAAATTTTCTGGGAATCCTGCCCAGCTAGCGCGGTCCTCTATGTAAGATACATTGATGATATTTTCCTCATTTGGAAAGGCTCTATGGAGGACTTACATTACACCATAGAAGTCATGAATAAGAACACAAAGAATTTGAGATTCACTTATGAATGTAATAAACAATCCATACACTTCCTGGACCTTAAAATAGAAACAGTGAATGGAAAATTTGAAACTTCGACCTTCTTTAAGGAGGTCGATTGTAACAATTACATTCATAATGAAAGCTGCCATCATAAAATTTGGAAGGAAAATATTCCTAAGGGGCAACTATTGAGGATTAAAAAGAATTGTTCGGATCCGATTAAGTGGGAAGAACAAACACAGGTGCTAAAACAAAGATTTATCAATAGAGAATACAAAGAGACACTATTAGAAGAAAAAATTGAAGAAATTAAGGCTATTGATAGAAAAATCCTCCTAAAATACAAAACTAAAGAGAATACAGTGTCATCGGATGACATCATTAATGTCCCCTTCATCACAGAATACTGTTAGAATAAACATATTTTAGAGAAAATTTATAGAAAGCACTGACCACTTTTAAAGGACGATGATGTCTTGGGAGAAAAGTTAATGCCACATCCGAAATTTATTTACAGGAAGACAAACAATTTAAAGAACAGGCTGGCTCCGAGTGTTCCTAAACAAAAAATAGGCGCAGTGGTGGACCAATGCAACAAGAGGATAAAAGGCTTCTTTCCATGCCCGAATTGTAAGGTGTGCAAAAACGGTTGGAAAACAACCTCATTCTCATCTGCACACACTAAAGAAACATTTATGATCAATAACTTGATAAGATGTGGTGACCAGAATGTCATATACCTCATTGAATGTCCATGTAAATTACAACACATAGGACAAACTTCTAGACAATTGAAAGATAGAATGAGAGAACACATATTATGTATAGAGAGAAAAAGTATAGAAACAGCACTATACAAACATTTTACCACAAAACATGGAGGCAATGTTAGAGATATGAAATTCTGTGGAATAGAAATTGTGAGAAAAAATTGGAGAGGAGGGAACCATGAGCACAAACTACTCCTACATGAATCAAAATGTATATTTTCCCTAAACTGCCTTTACCCTAAGGGCTTAAACAATAAAGAAGACCTTTCCCATCTGTTTAATCTTATGAAATAAGGTTCACCTAGTGGCTAGTAGTGATAATTAAGCTTTTATTCTCCTTTATTCTCTAACTTTCCTCTTATCTCATTTAACCCTGATTATTAGACATCTATCATAACGACTAAGCCCACTATGAGCGTAGGCAAATACACAGTCTAGATATATTCTTAGACATAGATCCTTAAAAATTATAAAACATACAGATGTGGACTATGATCAGATCGCACCACCAAGGCACCTCTAGATCCAGCTCCCAACCTATTAGGTCTTATATGTAGTATTATATCTGATAGTATTACCATATTGCATATTTTGATCTTATACTCTGGCACCTTATTATCTTTTTATATCAGACAGTTTTTTCACCTTTGTTTCTTTTAAATATTTATTCTATATGAACCCTCTGGTTTTATGCATGCAGAAGAAGCCCCGCAATGTTATTTACATGCTCCCCACCATCTTCATAATATCTATATGCTCCCAATTGTTTTTATACTGTGATCTATATTTTGTATGCTCCCTCAGGTTTTATATAAGCTCCCCACTGGTACCATTATGATTTTTATCAACATACATTTTATGTCAAAAGTATTTTTATATGTATAGGGGATTTTTTACTTAATTTTATGCAGATATCCAAAGTTATTACTATTATATTTATGATGTGTTTAGCTCATTTATTCATCATTTATCCATGACTATTCCTATTTGTTATTAGTATACTAGTTATTTCGCATTGTCTTTTTATGTATTTTTATGTATTTTTATGATTTTTATAGATTTTTATAGATTCACATCCAAAGTGCATCAATTTGAATAATACAGAGCCAATTAGAACAAGCAGAGCCCAATAGAGAGGTCATGAAGATGACCGGAAGTAAACAGGAGTTAGCGAAACCGGAAATTAAACTCCAAGTGATAGAACTAAAAAACTAAAAATAATAATCCAAATATCTTTCCATGAAGATACATAAGTCGGTGGTCAACCCCCCAGGGAGACCGATTATATCGGGGATTGGGTCGATATCAAGTAACCTGTCAGAATATGTAGAGAAAAATCTTCAAAAACAGGTCACTAACCTTCCATCCTATCTGAGGCATTCAACACAAATTTTGACAATATTGGAAAATCTTAAATGGGAAGATTCATTCATCATGGCAACTTGCGATGTAGTTTCGCTATACACAAGTATACCGCATGAAGGAGGCATTGAAGCTGCAAAGTTCTTTCTTTCTAAAGACCCATGTATTCCTGAAGCACAATGCACTTTTGTTTTAAACAGTATACACTACATTTTAACCCATAATAATTTTAACAGTGGCAAAAAGTTTTATCACCAACAGTGTGGGACAGCAATGGGGACCAGGTTCGCGCCTAGCTACGCTAATCTTTATATGGGACAGTGGGAGCAAATTTTCTGGGAATCCTGCCCAGCTAGCGCGGTCCTCTATGTAAGATACATTGATGATATTTTCCTCATTTGGAAAGGCTCTATGGAGGACTTACATTACACCATAGAAGTCATGAATAAGAACACAAAGAATTTGAGATTCACTTATGAATGTAATAAACAATCCATACACTTCCTGGACCTTAAAATAGAAACAGTGAATGGAAAATTTGAAACTTCGACCTTCTTTAAGGAGGTCGATTGTAACAATTACATTCATAATGAAAGCTGCCATCATAAAATTTGGAAGGAAAATATTCCTAAGGGGCAACTATTGAGGATTAAAAAGAATTGTTCGGATCCGATTAAGTGGGAAGAACAAACACAGGTGCTAAAACAAAGATTTATCAATAGAGAACACAAAGAGACACTATTAGAAGAAAAAATTGAAGAAATTAAGGCTATTGATAGAAAAATCCTCCTAAAATACAAAACTAAAGAGAATACAGTGTCATCGGATGACATCATTAATGTCCCCTTCATCACAGAATACTGTTAGAATAAACATATTTTAGAGAAAATTTATAGAAAGCACTGACCACTTTTAAAGGACGATGATGTCTTGGGAGAAAAGTTAATGCCACATCCGAAATTTATTTACAGGAAGACAAACAATTTAAAGAACAGGCTGGCTCCGAGTGTTCCTAAACAAAAAATAGGCGCAGTGGTGGACCAATGCAACAAGAGGATAAAAGGCTTCTTTCCATGCCCGAATTGTAAGGTGTGCAAAAACGGTTGGAAAACAACCTCATTCTCATCTGCACACACTAAAGAAACATTTATGATCAATAACTTGATAAGATGTGGTGACCAGAATGTCATATACCTCATTGAATGTCCATGTAAATTACAACACATAGGACAAACTTCTAGACAATTGAAAGATAGAATGAGAGAACACATATTATGTATAGAGAGAAAAAGTATAGAAACAGCACTATACAAACATTTTACCACAAAACATGGAGGCAATGTTAGAGATATGAAATTCTGTGGAATAGAAATTGTGAGAAAAAATTGGAGAGGAGGGAACCATGAGCACAAACTACTCCTACATGAATCAAAATGTATATTTTCCCTAAACTGCCTTTACCCTAAGGGCTTAAACAATAAAGAAGACCTTTCCCATCTGTTTAATCTTATGAAATAAGGTTCACCTAGTGGCTAGTAGTGATAATTAAGCTTTTATTCTCCTTTATTCTCTAACTTTCCTCTTATCTCATTTAACCCTGATTATTAGACATCTATCATAACGACTAAGCCCACTATGAGCGTAGGCAAATACACAGTCTAGATATATTCTTAGACATAGATCCTTAAAAATTATAAAACATACAGATGTGGACTATGATCAGATCGCACCACCAAGGCACCTCTAGATCCAGCTCCCAACCTATTAGGTCTTATATGTAGTATTATATCTTATAGTATTACCATATTGCATATTTTGATCTTATACTCTGGCACCTTATTATCTTTTTATATCAGACAGTTTTTTCACCTTTGTTTCTTTTAAATATTTATTCTATATGAACCCTCTGGTTTTATGCATGCAGAAGAAGCCCCGCAATGTTATTTACATGCTCCCCACCATCTTCATAATATCTATATGCTCCCAATTGTTTTTATATTGTGATCTATATTTTGTATGCTCCCTCAGGCTTTATATAAGCTCCCCACTGGTACCATTATGATTTTTATCAACATACATTTTATGTCAAAAGTATTTTTATATGTATAGGGGATTTTTTACTTAATTTTATGCAGATATCCAAAGTTATTACTATTATATTTATGATGTGTTTAGCTCATTTATTCATCATTTATCCATGACTATTCCTATTTGTTATTAGTATACTAGTTATTTCGCATTGTCTTTTTATGTATTTTTAAGTATTTTTATGATTTTTATAGATTTTTATAGATTCACATCCAAAGTGCATCAATTTGAATAATACAGAGCCAATTAGAACAAGCAGAGCCCAATAGAGAGGTTATGAAGATGACCGGAAGTAAACAGGAGTTAGCGAAACCGGAAATTAAACTCCAAGTGATAGAACTAAAAAACTAAAAATAATAATCCAAATATCTTTCCATGATTTAAAGGCAGATTAATTTAGATCTTAACTCACTCAAATCACATAATTTAGTAAGACCCCCCTGGTATATAGAAGCACCTGTGTTTAGCAAAACTAGAAGCAAAAAATTACCGGAACCGGAAGTGCTAGTAAATAGCGATACCGGAAGCTAAAAAAGTAAACAAAGTTAGCGTGTTCATCAAGGTAACCAAGGAAAGTGCGAATATGAAACAGGTAGCATCTAGGTAGTATCTAGATTGAGCCCTTCAATCAATAAATACCTCCCTCTAATATAGAAGTAACTATTTTTACCGGAAGCGCATGTGAAAAGCAAAACCGGAAGTAAACACATGAGGCTCTAGCGAAACCGGAAGTGCAGGCATACACTGATACCACAACTAAATAAAACAAACAAAGCCAGAATGTTAACCAAAAGTACTCATGTAAAGGAGGTATATTAAATATAAATGGCCCTGGGAATATAGATATATCATTAGATAAATGTATATCATTATTTTTGAGGATACATGGTCAGCGAAACTCTTGCCCATACCCACAATGCATTCAACAGGAAGGGGGCATGGCCTATAGGATTTTGGTGCCCAAACACCAGCCACATTTCTCATACATTCTGTAAAGCTTGCTCATAACACTAGTCTTGATAAAGGCCAGGAGTATATGGCCAAAATGCGTCGACTGATTTGAGTAAGCTTAATACTGATATATGAACTTAACAGTTGATATATGTTATAGTATTGTTTGTTTTCTTTTACAGGTTTTTTTTACACAATTCTTTATGTTTGTATTGTATCAACACTCAGCCACTTTTCCATTGCACTGAAATCACTTTATCACTTTGGAAACACTGGATTTATAGACACTCAGCATTCAACTATGTATTTTTGAGTATTTGGTTTTTGCTTGTTTTTACACATTTTTGGAGGAGTTCATCAATTTTTTAATTTTTTATTTTTGTGGAATTTTTTGCTAATTCACATATTCACTTTTATATATTTTTATATTTTTTAATTTTTTATATCAAGTGATCACATTCTTCATTTTCTACTACTTTAATTGGACACTGCTTTTTTCATCACTTTCTTGGACAAGAAATAACTGTTATTAACTTCAGGAGTATTCACTATGTACTTTGAATAAACCTACGTATACACTCTTCTACAGAATACCCGGCACATCAGGCCACTCTTTTATCAATCGTTTTTTAATTATACATTTTTTATTCTTGATTATTGTAACATGGATCCATGAACTCTTTTATTGTTGTTATATGTTTTGAGAGGACCTTATTGTGATATACTTTTAACATTATTGTGTAATAAATTTCTGAATTTTAACACCTTTTTACCTACATTTTTGGTATACTTATCATCACAGATATTCCACAGCCCCCATCCTCAGCCTTAATTGGCGCTCCCCTCCACCCCCTTTCTATGATACACCATCTACCGATGGTGAAACAAACGGTTGTGGCCTCTGTTGGCTCTGTGCCACATATCCTCCGGTGCTATGAGCGGGATCCCTCTCCATCTTCGCCTGTTGCTCATAGTCTAGGTGCCGAGGGTAGGAATAGGTGTCAAAAAATCTGTAAAAGCTCTCTCCTCTGCTCCTCAAACACAACATGCACGGTACCACAAAGATCCTCCATGGCTCAAGGTCTATTTCGGGAGAATGCTAGTAAGCAATGTACAAAGGAGTCAGAATAGACTGGGCTATACTGCGCAACGAGGGCAGTAGAAAAAAACAAACAAGCAAGATGGCCGCTACCTCGGAGCTTCTATAACGATCAGTCCACTAAGTAAGTATGCAGCTCTGTTTTCTCCGTAGCTTGCGGTATAAGTAACATCAGTAGTCAGGGCAGTCTCACCAGAGGTTGAACTCACTTTTTTTTTTTTTTTTTAAATATTTTATTTTTCCTACAGTGCAGCATGAGTAGACAATAACAGTTACAAATCAGTTATTACAAGGTAAAACTATGAACATTGGTTGTGCAACCACACTGGGTGTTTTACTTTCCTTAAACCTAGCTCCCCGCCCACCTCCCTTCTCAATCCTCCTATCCTCCCTCTACAACTATCTCTTAAACTATGCGCTTCCATATCCCAATTAACAAGCCAGTGGTCTCGGTGGTCTCTCTATTTGGTTGACATCTTCACCACTTTGGACAGAGTTCGAGGTATCAATGTCTCTTTTAGTGTCCTCCAAAAGTCTCTGCCAGCTGTGGGCCAGACATGCCCTTCGAATGGACAAGAAGCATTTGTTTATTTTCCACTTTGTTAGAAGATAAGGTTAGCACCGGCATCTATTAGACTAAGGTCCCACCCCTCTGACCTTCCCTATTTCTTCCACTCCCTCCATCACTTCTGCACTTACCATCCCCCCTCGGGGCGTCACTCCCAGGATTGCCCTCCCCCCTGCATTTCCGTAACTCCCAGTCAAGTGTCCTCTAGAAGGCCTCTAGGTGAAAATATTCCAGTCCCCCCGTAGCTGAGCATTTAAGATAAAGTCGGAGTCTTTGAGTGGGTATAAGATCTGTTTCTGGTGTGTGAGATCAAGGGTTTTGATAAAGGGTCCCCACTTAATCATGAATTTCCTAGACCGTCTTGTGATGTCCCCTTGTATGTCCAGTTGTTCGTATATCATCTGTTGTCTCAAAGCTCCTTTGAGCTGTGTCAGTCTAGGCGGCTCAGTTAGCATCCACTGCTGGAGAATGAGCTTCCTGGTGTGTAATATTGCATTATGAAGGAATTCTACATGTTTCCCTATTCTCAACTGGGAATGTAGGAAGAAGACCATCTCTACTGTGAATCTGAGACTCTCCCCAGTACTACTATTCAACCATCTCTGTGTCATGCCCCAGAATTTTGTTAGCTTCGGGCATTTCAGCATCATGTGTATAATGTTGGGATCAGTGTGCGCACATTTCAGGCACTGACCTGTAGAATTCTGTACCCACCTGTGGAACATCTTGGGTGTGATGTATGCATTATGAATCAACTTTGTGTGAGACTCTCGTATGTCATTAGACAGTGTAGCCTTTCTCACCTTCACAAAGCTCTGTTTTATACCTTGGTCTGTTGGATTTTGTCCCATCAGTGTGCTCCAGGTATCCTGGAGGTGAGTTTTAAGTGAGTTATTGGATTTGGTTTGAAGGGTGGTGTAGGTGTGCGAGATGGATGTCATCCCCCCTCTTGTCAAGGTCAAAAGCCTGTAAACGTCACAGTTGCTGTCCGGTAAAGATCCTGTTCTCAATAGGGTCTGCACATCTCATCTGGAGGTAGGCAAAATGATGTGTGTTGGGGATATTGAAGTCTTTTTGCAATTCTCTAAAGGATCGAATTGTCTTCCTGTCCTCCATTAATGTTTGTTGGATCGTGGTGATCCCCCACCCCTCCCACTGTGTGAAGGGCCATGTAGTGAATCCTGCAGGGAAGTTTGGGTTACCCTTAGAGGTAGATAGATGGTGTGGTTGTATGAGACATTTAGCATCCTACATATCTTCCACCAGGCCCTTATGGGGTGATAGAGGAGGGGTACCTCTCTGGTAATAGGTTCTACCTGTGTTTGTGTTATATGCGGAAGCATCTTAAGGGACCATGGCTTAATAATTTCTAATTCAAGTGAGCTGTTTGTGAAGTGATTTTTGTCAACTAACCAGTCCATCACGTATTTAGCCAGAGCTGCCCAGTTATAATGTTCAATGTTTGGTAGTCCAAGACCACCCAACAGAGGTTGACATGTCATTTTGTGGAAACTCTACCTGTGTTTCTTTCCCTTCCACAGAAAATGAAGGATTTCCCTATTTAGTGCTTTAAGATCGTGTTTGTGTAATAACTCAGGCAACATCTGTAGGGTGTATAAAAGTTTGGGAAATAGAATCATTTTAATCAACCCCACTCTCCCAGTCAGCGTCAGCAGTAAACCAACAGTCGTTTAAGCTCTTTCAGCAATGGCTTAAAGTTTGCGTCATACCAATTGGCCGGGTTCTGTGTCAGTGTGATACCAAGATATTTAAAAGTACCATGAATGAGTTTGAAATTGTTTCTTAGAGGGATGGAAGGGGTTCTGTCAAATAGCCATAACAATTCAGATTTATCCTGATACGTGGCTAAACTCCGAAATAATCTTCATAATGATGGGAATATTAAATCTAGGGTCTCGTACATATAACACCATGTCGTCTGCAAAAAGGGACAAGTGGATGACTTCTTTACCTATGTTGAGCCCTATTGTATCTTTCCTAATTTTAATCGCCAGGGGCTCCAATGCAAGATCAAAAAGAAGTGGGGAAAGAGGGCACCCCTGCCTCGTGCCTCTCATAAGAGGGAATGGTTTGGATGGCGTTCCATTTATCAGGATCGCCGCTTGTGGTGCACTGTATATGGTTTTAATAGCCCACAGGAAGGGTCCCTGCACTCCAAATTTTCCCAGAGCCGTAAAAAGATGGTCCCAGAGCATCTTATCGAATGCTTTTCAAGCATCCACCAGGATCAAGCATGCGTCCCCCTCTGGGTTAGACTGATGGTTACCCCTTTTCCCCCAGAAGTACGCAAGTACCGATTGGAGCTGTCTCATATTTCTGACCGCAGACCTTCCCTTCACGAATCCCGTCTGATCTTTATGGACTAGGGAAGGGAGTACCCCCGCCAGTCTGTTGGCCAATATTTTGGTAAACAATTTATAGTCCACGTTTAGCAGGGAAATTGGTCTGTAAGAGGACATCAGTAATGGGTCATTGTCCTGTTTGGGTATAACTGTCACATTCGCTTCTGTGAAACGATTGGACAGTTTGGCCTCCTTTACTAGGATTGCATTATACAATGACGCAAGAGTTTCTGAGGTTTCCCCCTTAAGCATTTTATAGAATTCCAAAGGTAATCCGTCAGGTCCTGGGGTTTTCTCTAGTGGGAGTGTGTCAATCGATCTGCTAACCTCCTGGGGGTGAATTGGGGCATTAAGCTGTCTTGCTTGCTCCTCCTCTAGGTGAGGTAGGTGTAGATCTTTCCAGAAAAGATCTTTTTCGCCTGGGTGTATCACCTGGGAGCTGTAAAGAGCAGAATAGTAATCAGTAAATGCTTTGTGTATGTCTGAGTCTTGTGTAAGAATTTAGTCCCCCTCTCTTATGGCTACTATGGTACTCTATTTCCGTTCAAGTTTAGTGATTTTTGCCAGTAACTTTCCAGTACGATTTCCAAAGCGATAATACTTGGCTTGTAATCTGTTTTGGGCACTGGCAGAGGATTGAATGAGGTAGGTGTCCCTGAGGCTTTTAGTATCCCTATACTTTAGTCTGTTCAGGTCCGTGGGGTTCCTTAGGTATTGGTTTCTAGCATTCAGCATCTGGTGCAAGAGTAGATCCCCCCTCAACCTGCGGGTTTTCATTAATTTAGCTGCATACGCTGTGACAACCCCCCTCAGCACTGCTTTTGCCGACTCCCAAAACAGGGAGATGTCACCTAGGTGCTGGATGTTCAGATCTTTGTAGACCAACCACTCCCCAACTAGGTGTTTATGTAGATTTAGATCATGGTACAAATGAGTAGGGAACCGCCATCTACGGGCCAGTCTATGTGGTGTAGCAGTGTTTATCGTTATCGAGACTGGTGCATGGCCTGAAATAGTAACCGGGTCTATTCGTGTCTGTAACTCGGGGGCAAAAGGAGTTTGTGACTAGGAAATAATCTATATGAGATAGAGTTGCTTTGGACGGGTGTAAGCACGTGTAGTCTCTCAACTCTGGATTTCTGTCTCTCCAGATGTCAGAGCGAGAGAGTGTTCCTAAAATTTTTTAAAATAAGTGTTTCCCTCCTAGAGTTTGGCCAGGATTGTGTTGATTGTGAAGGGAGATTTGGGTTTTGAAATCTGTCTGCTGGAATAAGTGGTGCAATATTATAGCCCCTCCTACAATGATGGGAAGGTCTGAGAATTGGATAAGTTGTGTTTGTAACTGAGTCAAAAAATGTTTCTTTTCAGTGTGGGGGCCATACACTCCACACAGTACTAAATGAACTGTATCTATTTCTAATTGGACAATTAGGTACCTCCCCTCTCTGTCAGCTATTGTCTGTATTATGGAGTAGTTTAGACCCTTTCTGAACAGTAGAGCAACACCCCTCGCCCTCCTTTCCTCAAACGGAGTGTATAGTACTTTGCCCACCCAACTCTGCTTAAGTTTCTAGTGCTCTGTCTGTGAGAGGTGGGTTTCCTCCAATATTGCTATGTCAGCTTTCATACGGCTAGATTTAGAGTTCGGCGGTAGCCGTCAAAACCAGCGTTAGAGGCTCCTAACGCTGGTTTTGGGCGCCCGCTGGTATTTGGAGTCAGTGATTAAAGGGTCTAACGCTCACTTTACAGCCGCGACTTTTCCATACCGCAGATCCCCCTACGCCATTTGCGTAGCCTATCTTTTCAATGGGATCTTTCTAACGCTGGTATTTAGAGTCGTTTCTGCAGTGAGCGTTAGAGCTCTAACGACAAGATTCCAGCCGCCTGAAAATAGCAGGAGTTAAGAGCTTTCTGGCTAACGCCGGTTTATAAAGCTCTTAACTACTGTACCCTAAAGTACACTAACACCCATAAACTACCTATGTACCCCTAAACCGAGGTCCCCCCACATCGCCGCCACTCGATTAAAAATTTTAACCCCTAATCTGCCGACCGCCACCTACGTTATACTTATGTACCCCTAATCTGCTGCCCCTAACACCGCCGACCCCTGTATTATATCTATTAACCCCTAACTTGCCCCCCACAACGTCGCCGCAAGCTACTTAAAATAATTAACCCCTAATCTTCCGACCGCAAAACGCCGCCACCTACGTTATCCCTATGTACCCCTAATCTGCTACCCCTAACATCGCCGACCCCTATGTTATATTTATTAACCCCTAATCTGCCCCCCACAACGTCGCCGACACCTACCTACACTTATTAACCCCTAATCTGCCGAGCGGACCTGAGCGCTACTATAATAAAGTTATTAACCCCTAATCCGCCTCACTAACCCTATCATAAATAGTATTAACCCCTAATCTGCCCTCCCTAACATCGCCGACACCTACCTTCAATTATTAACCCCTAATCTGCCGACCGGAGCTCACCGCTATTCTAATAAATGTATTAACCCCTAAAGCTAAGTCTAACCCTAACACTAACACCCCCCTAAGTTAAATATAATTTTTATCTAACGAAATAAATTAACTCTTATTAAATAAATAATTCCTATTTAAAGCTAAATACTTACCTGTAAAATAAATCCTAATATAGCTACAATATAATTTATAATTATATTATAGCTATTTTAGGATTAATATTTATTTTACAGGCAACTTTGTAATTATTTTAACCAGGTACAATAGCTATTAAATAGTTAAGAACTATTTAATAGTTACCTAGTTAAAATAATAACAAATTTACCTGTAAAATAAATCCTAACCTAAGATATAATTAAACCTAACACTACCCTATCAATAAAATAATTAAATAAACTACCTACAATTACCTACAATTAACCTAACACTACACTATCAATAAATTAATTAAACACAATTCCTACAAATAAATAAAATTAAATAAACTATCTAAAGTACAAAAAATAAAAAAGAACTAAGTTACAGAAAATAATAAAATATTTACAAAGATAAGAAAAATATTACAACAATTTTAAACTAATTACACCTACTCTAAGCCCCCTAATAAAATAACAAAGCCCCCCAAAATAAAAAATTCCCTACCCTATTCTAAAATACAAATATTACAAGCTCTTTTACCTTACCAGCCCTGAACAGGGCCCTTTGCGGGGCATGCCCCAAGAATTTCAGCTCTTTTGCCTGTAAAAAAAAACATACAATACCCCCCCCCAACATTACAACCCACCACCCACATACCCCTAATCTAACCCAAACCCCCCTTAAATAAACCTAACACTACCCCCCTGATGATCTTCCTACCTTGTCTTCACCATGCCAGGTTCACCGATCCGTCCTGGCTCCAAGATCTTCATCCAACCCAAGCGGGGGCTAGACATCCACTGAAGAAGTCCAGAAGAGGGTCCAAAGTCTTCCTCCTATCCGGCAAGAAGAGGACATCCGGACCGGCAAACATCTTCTCCAAGCGGCATCTTCTATCTTCTTCCATCCGATGACGACCGGCTCCATCTTGAAGACCTCCAGCGCGGATCCATCCTCTTCTTCCGACGACTAGACGACGAATGACGGTTCCTTTAAGGGACGTCATCCAAGATGGCGTCCCTCGAATTCCGATTGGCTGATAGGATTCTATCAGCCAATCGGAATTAAGGTAGGAATTTTCTGATTGGCTGATGGAATCAGCCAATCAGAATATAGTTCAATCCGATTGGCTGATCCAATCAGCCAATCAGATTGAGCTCGCATTCTATTGGCTGTTCCGATCAGCCAATAGAATGCGAGCTCAATCTGATTGGCTGATTGGATCAGCCAATCGGATTGAACTATATTCTGATTGGCTGATTCCATCAGCCAATCAGAAAATTCCTACCTTAATTCCGATTGGCTGATAGAATCCTATCAGCCAATCGGAATTCGAGGGACGCCATCTTGGATGACGTCCCTTAAAGGAACCGTCATTCGTCGTCTAGTCGTCGGAAGAAGAGGATGGATCCGCGCTGGAGGTCTTCAAGATGGAGCCGGTCGTCATCGGATGGAAGAAGATAGAAGATGCCGCTTGGAGAAGATGTTTGCCGGTCCGGATGTCCTCTTCTTGCCGGATAGGAGGAAGACTTTGGAGCACCGGATTATGGATCGCCAACCCCCGCTTGGGTTGAATGAAGATCTTGGAGCCAGGACGGATCGGTGAACCTGGTATGGTGAAGACAAGGTAGGAAGATCTTCAGGGGATTAGTGTTAGGTTTATTTAAGGGGGGTTTGGGTTAGATTAGGGGTATGTGGGTGGTGGGTTGTAATGTTGGGGGGGGGGTATTGTATGTTTTTTTTTACAGGCAAAAGAGCTGAAATTCTTGGGGCATGCCCCGCAAAGGGCCCTGTTCAGGGCTGGTAAGGTAAAAGAGCTTGTAATATTTGTATTTTAGAATAGGGTAGGGAATTTTTTATTTTGGGGGGCTTTGTTATTTTATTAGGGGGCTTAGAGTAGGTGTAATTAGTTTAAAATTGTTGTAATATTTTTCTTATGTTTGTAAATATTTTTTTATTTTCTGTAACTTAGTTCTTTTTTATTTTTTGTACTTTAGCTAGTTTATTTAATTGTATTTATTTGTAGGAATTGTGTTTAATTAATTTATTGATAGTGTAGTGTTAGGTTAATTGTAGGTAATTGTAGGTAGTTTATTTAATTATTTTATTGATAGGGTAGTGTTAGGTTTAATTATATCTTAGGTTAGGATTTATTTTACAGGTAAATTTGTTATTATTTTAACTAGGTAACTATTAAATAGTTCTTAACTATTTAATAGCTATTTTACCTGGTTAAAATAATTACAAAGTTGCCTGTAAAATAAATATTAATCCTAAAATAGCTATAATATAATTATAATTTATATTGTAGCTATATTAGGATTTATTTTACAGGTAAGTATTTAGCTTTAAATAGGAATCATTTATTTAATAATAGTTAATTTATTTCGTTAGATAAAAATTATATTTAACTTAGGGGGGTGTTAGTGTTAGGGTTAGACTTAGCTTTAGGGGTTAATACATTTATTAGAATAGCGGTGAGCTCCGGTCGGCAGATTAGGGGTTAATAATTGAAGGTAGGTGTCGGCGATGTTAGGGAGGGCAGATTAGGGGTTAATACTATTTATGATAGGGTTAGTGAGGCGGATTAGGGGTTAATAACTTTATTATAGTAGCGCTCAGGTCCGCTCGGCAGATTAGGGGTTAATAAGTGTAAGCAGGTGTCGGCGACGTTGAGGGGGGCAGATTAGGGGTTAATAAATATAACATAGGGGTCGGCGATGTTAGGGCAGCAGATTAGGGGTACATAGGGATAACGTAGGTGGCGGCGGTTTACGGAGCGGCAGATTAGGGGTTAAAAGTGTAATGCAGGGGTCAGCGATAGCGGGGGCGGCAGATTAGGGGTTAATAAGTGTAAGGTTAGGGGTGTTTAGACTCGGGGTACATGTTAGAGTGTTAGGTGCAGACGTAGGAAGTGTTTCCCCATAGGAAACAATGGGGCTGCGTTAGGAGCTGAACGCTGCTTTTTTGCAGGTGTTAGGTTTTTTTTCAGCTCAAACAGCCCCATTGTTTCCTATGGGAGAATCGTGCACGAGCACGTTTTTGATGCCGGCCGCGTCCGTAAGCAACTCTGGTATCGAGAGTTGCATTTGCGCTAAATATGCTCTACGCTCCTTTTTTGGAGCCTAACGCAGCATTTGTTTGAACTCTCGATACCAGAGTTAAATTTATGGTGCGGCCAGAAAAAAACCCGCGGAGCGTTAACAGCCCTTTTACCGCCAAACTCCAAATCTAGCCGATAATGTTTAACTGGCTTAGTATCGTTTTTCTCTTAATGGGGGATGTTATCCCTCCCACATTCCATGTGATTAACTTCATGGTGTATTAGAATGTTTATCTGTTTGAAGTGACTACTTGACGTGTCTAATTATGTCTAGGGGTAGTTTGTCCTGTCTTACCGGCAAAGTGAGTCTCAGAGTCCCCCCAGATGTCAAGTATTTACGTGCGTTGAGACTGTGACAAAGTTAACCTTACTCCGTCTCCCTGGAGTGATGCCCCAAGGCAGAACCGACCAGATTTGATCCTAGTGCATGCAGTGGAAAAAGAAAAAAAACAAGCAAATATGTTAAGTAAAGTTAAATGGTTCAATGACAGGTAATACTCCTGACAACAAACAACACCGCCCACCTCCCCCTCAATCAATTCCCAACTGTTAAACAAGAAACAAGATTCCTATAAAGGAGTCCCCCCCCCCCATATTACAAGGATATCAAATTATGTGACTTATCTCTTAGTCCACATTTAGCATTAGATCTGTAGTGAATCTCAAGTTGGTGGTTCAGTGTCTCTGCCATCTGCAGCTCGTTGGCCCTCTTTTTCCCTCTGTAGATGGAGATTTAGTTGATCTGGCGAATCAAAGAACAGCGGACCTCTTGTTGTTTGGAGCCTCAGTCGTGCTGGAAACAGTAAAGCAGCTGACCTGCTTTGGTCCATTAGTTGTTTACAGTACGGTGAGAATTCTCTTCTCTTAGCTGCTACCGTAGCCGAATAACCTGGAACAAGTAGATTCTTTTACCCTCATATTCCAATGGGAATATCTTCCTGTAGGCTTGCAGAATGTTAATCTTGTCCTTGAAATTAAGGTATTTCACCATTACTTGGGGTGGTTGTTGATTGTTTCCTCCTAGTTTCCATGGATCTCCAACTCTGTGTGCTCTCTCCGCTGTACAGGGCAAACAATCTTGTGGGATTTTTAGTAACTTCGGTAGGGTATTTTCTGTGAACTCCAGCAGTTGTGCATTCAGAAGCGACTCAGGGACTCCAACTATTCGTAGGTTGTTTCTGCGAGATCTGTTTTCTAGATCGTCAATTTTTGCCCACAATCTCTCATTTTGTTGTTGTAGCATCTGGACGTTAGATTCGGTCTCTCTATGGCACAGTTCTCCCTCTGCGACTTTCTGTTCTACCTGTGTTAGTCTGCCATTAAAGGACTTGACTTCCGCAGTGAGTGAGTCCATTCCTGACTGAAGTTGATCAATCTTCGGTAGAAACAATGCTGATATCTGAGAGACAATCGGATGAGTGTCCAAGAGACTGGTAGGTGACACTTCGTCAGCGATTATTGCCGCTTGTTGCATCTCCACTTGGTTCTTTTTCTTGTCGGCATTTTTTAACCTGTTTGTCATTGTGACTGTAGTTTTAGTGTAAGAGTCGTAATACTTTTGCATACAGGTCTGAGGGACTGGGAGCTGCAAGTTCCAGCTGTGTAAAAGATATTAGAGTTCTGCTACAGGGTTAAAAGTTCTCCTTATTGAACTATGAAGCTACAGATCGCCAGGACCAGTAGAAAGAACTTAAGTCGTTAATAAGTGGTGGGTGGGTGGGGGGGGAATGAACTCACGGTGAATTAGCCCTGCATATTACCAGTAGTTAATGTGAGAATTGAAATGGTGGACAGACTTATCAGGCAGAGGTGCCTCACATAGAGATCAGATAAGTAGTATCAGTAATGGCCTTGCAAGCTGTAGGGCTGTGAGATACTCAGGAAACTAAAGAGAGATGGTGTCTCCCCCTTCAATGCGCTACCTCCACAGAGCACTGTATTAAAATAGGGAGGAACCCCCAGAAGTGCCCCTGAAATCAACTGACTCTCTTACTTGTGCAACTTTTATGTTGCTTTCATTTTCCTGTTTTGTGTATGGAACAGACAGTCTGTAACAGCCTCTGATAAGTGAAGCCCTCTCTTACTTTATGCTGAGTTAGGGTGTATCTGCTGTGTCAGCTGCAGGGGCAGGGTACCCTGAATCAGTTCTGAGGTGTATGCTGGTTGTCATACTCAGGGCTTAGGAAGTCTCTTATAGAAGAAGGGTGACGTTTACTTCCTAACTTGGAGGTATTATTAGGGGACCTGTGGTCAGCTATTTTCTTTCCCCCACAGAAACAGAAACTGCCTCCAGAGCGGGTATTGTGCGGCTGCTAAAATTCTCCACAGAGCAGTCAAAATGGCGGTTTCCCGTTTTCAGCAAACTCACCCTCCGGTCACCCCTTCAACCTCTCACTGCGAGCACACACCCTGCGGGAGCAGTCCAAGCCGGGTTCCGCCCACTCAGACCAGGGCAAAGTCGGGTTGTAGTGATAACCCCTGCGACCACAGCTGTAGCCACTGGTCTCACCTCATGTCGGCAGCCTTATGCGTTGGGGGAATCAGATGTCGGATTCCACTCTGACTTAGCTCCGGGCAGTTTCCTCTGCCAAGAGGTTGAACTCACTTTTAACATATTATTCGTTAAGCTGGATGGCCATTTTAAGCATAAAAGGATAAGATTTATAGGGAGCTCTACTCATGTGCGTCCATTCCGTTGCTGAGCTAGCTCCGCCCCCTTAAAAATAATTTTATTTCATTTCTTTGTTCTCCATTCTACTTTTGCTGAGTTAATCATAATGTAAATAAAGAAAATTAGTTTTAAAAACCAAACATTCTAATAAAAAAAAAATCTATTTGAAAACTGATATTCCTTTAATCCAATTTGTGCTGCAGCCTGGTTGGTGGGATGGCATGGCTCTCTCTTCTTAATAATTTAAAGGGACAGTCTACTTAAAATTTGTATTGTTTAAAAGCTAGACAATCCCTTTTTTACACATTCCTCAGTTTTGCATAACCAACACTGTTATATTGATATACTTATTACCTCTGTGATTACCTTGTATCTAAGTCTCTTCCATCTGTGCTCTTATCTCAGTGCTTTTAGCCAATCAGTGCAGGCTCCTAAATAACTCCACTGGAGTGAGAACAATGTCATCTATATGACACACATGATCTAACACTGTCTAACTGTGAAAAACTGTCAAAATGCACTAAGATAAAAAACGGTTTTCAACTGTTTAGAAATTAGTTTGAGGCTACCTACGTTTAGCTTTCAAAAAAAAAAAATAGCTTTCAACAAAGAATACCAAGAGAACAAAGCAAATTTGATGATAAAAGTAATTTGGAAAGTTGTTTAAAATTGCATGCCCTATCTGAATCATGAAGTTTAATTTCGACTAGACTGTCCCTTTAAGGGGCCGATCACAATTCTTTAGAAAGGTTTACCTAATGATTTTTTAGCCATTAAAGTCTATGGGTATTTTTCTAGGTAAATGATTTAATAAGATTTTTTTTTAAATCTCTGAGGTCAACGCCTAAGTTAAAAATCTAATGCCTAGATTTAGAGTTCTGCGTTAGCCGTCAAAACCAGCGTTAAGGGGTCCTAACGCTGCTTTTTACCACCCGCTGGTATTTAGAGTCAGTCAGGAAAGGGACTAACGCTCACTTTCCAGCCGCGACTTTTCCATACCGCAGATCCCCTTACGCCAATTGCGTATCCTATCTTTTCAATGGGATCTTCCTAACGCCAGTTAGGAAACGTTGCTGATTTTTTTGATCTTGGCTTAATAAAGAAATTCATTAATTGAACTGGGTGGTGCGACTATAATCTTTTGCTATATTGACTGGGGGTATTGTGCAGTGCCCCCGTGTTTGCACACCTTGGATCTCAGGTGCTGGACTCATTAAACTTTTTGCCAGTATTTAGAGTCTTGGCTGAAGTGAGCGGTACACCCTCTACCGACAAGACTCCAGCCGCAGAAAAAAGTCAGTAGTTAAGAGCTTTCTGGGCTAACGCCGGTTCATAAAGCTCTTAACTACTGTGCTCTAAAGTACACTAACACACATAAACTACCTATGTACCCCTAAACCGAGGTCCCCCCACATCGCCGCCACTCTAATAAAAATTTTTAACCCCTAATCTGCCGACCGCACACCGCCGCCACCTACATTAACCCTATGAACCTCTAATCTGCTGCCCCTAACATCGCCGTCACCTACATAATATTTATTAACCCCTAATCTGCCCCCCCCAACGTCGCCGCTACCTTACCTACACTTATTAACCCCTAATCTGCCGACCGAACCTCGCCGCCACTATAATAAATGTATTAACCCCTAAACCGCCTCACTCCCGCCTTGCAAACCCTATATAAATAGTATTAACCCCTAATCTGCCCTCCCTAACATCTGCGACACCTAACTTCAAGTATTAACCCCTAATATGCTGACCAAACCTCGCCGCTACTCTAATAAATGTATTAACCCCTAAAGCTAAGTCTAACCCTAACACTCCCCTAAGTTAAATATAATTTTATTCTAACAAAATAAATTAAATCTTATTAAAAAAATTAATCCTATTTAAAGCTAAATACTTACCTGTAAAATAAACTCTAATATAGCTACAATATAAATAATAATTACATTGTAGCTATTTTAGAATTTATATTTATTCTACAGGCAACTTTGTATTTATTTTAACTAGGTACAATAGCTATTAAATAGTTATTTACTATTTAATAGCTACCTAGTTAAAATAATTACAAAATTACCTGTAAAATAAATCCTAACTTAAGTTACAATTAAACCTAACACTACATTATCAATAAATTAATTAACTAAACTACCTACAATTACCTACAATTAAATCAACTAAACTAAATTACCAAAACCCCCCACTAAATTACAAAAAAAAAAGAATTTTAACCTAATTACACCTACTCTAAGCCCCCTAAAAAATAACAAAGCCCCCCAAAATAAAGAAATGCCCTACCCTATTCTAAAATAAAAAGTTAACAGCTCTATTACCTTACCAGCCCTTAAAAGGGCTTTTTTGCGGGGCATGCCCCAAAGAAATCAGCTCTTTTGCCTGTAAAAAAAAAATACTATACCCCCCAACATTACAACCCACCACCCACATACCCCTAATCTAACCCACCCAAACCCCCCTTAAAAAACCTAACACTAAGCCCCTGAAGATCTTCCTACCTTGTCTTCACCCAGCCGGGTACCATCCGATCCGTCCAGAAGAGGGTCCGAAGTCTTCATCCTATCCGGCCAGAAGAGGTCCTCCAGAGGGTCTGAAATTTTCATCCAGGCGGCATCTTCTATCTTCTTCCATCCGGAGCGGAGCGGGTCCATCTTGAAGCAGCCGGCGCGGATCCATCCTCTTCTTCCGCCGTCCTAACACCGAATGAAGGTTCCTTTAAATGACGTCATCCAAGATGGCGTCCCTCGAATTCCGATTGGCTGATAGGATTCTATCAGCCAATCGGAATTAAGGTAGGAAAAATCTGATTGGCTGATTGAATCAGCCAATCAGATTCAAGTTCAATCAGATTGGCTCATCCAATCAGCCAATCAGATTGAGCTCGCATTCTATTGGCTGATCGGAACAGCCAATAGAATGCGAGCTCAATCTGATTGGCTGATTGGATCAGCCAATCCGATTGAACTTGAATCTGATTGGCTGATTAAATCGGATTGGCTGATCCAATCAGCCAATTAGATTGAGCTTGCATTCTATTGGCTGTTCCGATCAGCCAATAGAATGCGAGCTCAATCTGATTGGCTGATTGGATGAGCCAATCTGATTGAACTTGAATCTGATTGGCTGATTCAATCAGCCAATCACATTTTTCCTACCTTAATTCCGATTGGCTGATAGAATCCTATCAGCCAATCGGAATTCGAGGGACGCCATCTTGGATGACGTCATTTAAAGGAACCTTCATTCGGTGTTAGGACGGTGGAAGAAGAGGATGGATCCGCGCCGGCTGCTTCAAGATGGACCCGCTCCGCTCCGGATGGAAGAAGATAGAAGATGCCGCCTGGATGAAAACTTCAGACCCTCTGGAGGACCTCTTCTGGCCGGATAGGATGAAGATTTCGGACTCTCTTCTGGACGGATCAGATGGTACCCGGTTGGGTGAAGACAAGGTAGGAAGATCTTCAGGGGCTTAGTGTTAGGTTTTTAAGGGGGGTTTGGGTGGGTTAGATTAGGGGTATGTGGGTGGTGGGTTGTACTGTTGGGGGGAGTATTGTATGTTTTTTTTACAGGCAAAAGAGCTGATTTCTTTGGGGCATGCCCCACAAAAAGCCCTTTTAAGGGCTGGTAAGGTAATAGAGCTGTTAACTTTTTATTTTAGAACAGGGTAGGGCATTTTTTTTATTTTGGGGGCTTTGTTTTATTTTTAGGGGGCTTAGAGTAGGTGTAATTAGTTTAAAATTCTTGTAATCTTTTTTTTGTAATTTAGTGTTTGTTTTTTTGGTAATTTAGTTTAGTTGATTTAATTGTAGGTAATTGTAGGTAGTTTAGTTAATTTATTGATAGTGTAGTGTTAGGTTTAATTGTAACTTAAGTTAGGATTTATTTTACAGGTAATTTTGCAATTATTTTAACTAGGTAGCTATTAAATAGTAAATAACTATTTAATAGCTATTGTACCTAGTTAAAATAAATACAAAGTTGCCTGTAAAATAGATATAAATCCTAAAATAGCTACAATGTAATTATTATTTTTATTGTAGCTATATTAGGGTTTATTTTACAGGTAAGTATTTAGCTTTAAATAGGATAATTTATTTTAATAAGAGTTAATTTATATCTTTAGAATATTATTTAATTTAGGGGGTGTTAGGGTTAGGGTTAGACTTAGCTTTAGGTGTTAATACATTTATTAGAGTAGCGTTGAGGTCCAGTCAGCAGATTAGGGGTTAATACTTGAAGTTAGGTGTCGCAGATGTTAGGGAGGGCAGATTAGGGGTTAATACTATTTATTATAGGGTTTGCGATGTGTGAGTTCAGCGGTTTAGGGGTTAATACATTTATTATAGTGGCGGCGAGGTCTGGTCGGCAGATTAGGGGTTAATAAGTGTAAGTAAGATAGCGGCAACGTTGGGGCGGCAGATTAGGGGTTAATAAATATAATATAAGGGCCGGCGATGTTGTGGGCAGCAGATTAGGGGTACATAGGTATAATGTAGGTTGCGGCGGTGTCCGGAGCGGCAGATTAGGAGTTAATAATAAAATGCAGGGGTCAGCGATAGCGGGGGCAGCAGATTAGGGGTTAATAAGTGTAAGGTTAGAGGTGTTTAGACTTGGGGTACATGTTAGAGTGTTAGGTGCAGACTTAGAAAGTGTTACCCCATAGGAAACAATGGGGCTGCGTTGGGAGCTTAACGCTGCTTTTTTACAGGTGCTAGGTTTTTTTCAGCCCAAACTGCCCCATTGTTTCCTATGGGGGAATCGTGCACAAGCACGTTTTCCCAGCTAGCCGCTAGCATAAGCAACGCTGGTATTGAGAGTTGAAGTGGCGGTAAATATGCCTGTACGCTCCCTTTTTGGAGCCTAACGCAGCCCTTCAGAGAACTCTCAATACCAGCGTTATTTAAAAAACACGTGTAGCTAACGCACCCCTTTGGCCGCAAAACTCTAAATCTAGCTGTAAATTTTTCCCCTCTAGTTTACATGTAATGCATTATATCTAAAGGTGTTTTCATGATTTCCTATTCTTATTTGTAACAATATATAAAAAACACTTCTGTACATATTTTGTTGCTGACTTTATTACAGTATGAAGGTTATCTGCCAACTCCTTTAGTGCCTTCAGTGATTCTAGCAATGGTGTTATTAAAAAGGTGTTAAAGTTGGTAAACATTGATATAATATCTGATTTGAAATGTGTTATTTTTAATGAAGCGACAAGGTCTCGCAACATACAAAAATTTGACAAAGATAACTCTGGCAGGCAGATTACATATTCTAGGGGATTTATCGATCAGCTTGTAAAATAATTGACTGTTATCTTTAGCCTTTAAATTCCATTAAGTATTTCTTAAAAGGTAAAAATGAACAAAAAAAAAGCTTTGATGTGTTATGAATTCTTGAAGAACCAGAAAGAGACATGAAAGTGCATCAGAAGACATCTAATTAAGGACTAGGTTACGAGTGTCTTTCCAACTGTTGTGCACAAGCGAAAAAGGGTTTATCTTTGCCTGCATTGGAAAGTAAATGCGTTCGCTTGAGCGCAATTGAATATAACGTGCGTTGGGATAGCATGACTTCGGAGCCCTAATTACCAGTTACGCTCGACGAAAAATATGCACAAACATTAAAATTACATTTAAAAGTACAGTTAAACTCATAATAACATTGTCTAATAAAAATTATTCTAAAATTGCATAAAAATGTTATAAGGGCTTCAAGATATTAGGACTAAGGTGTTAGAAAAAAAAAGACGGGAAAGGGCTTCAACAAAGAGATACATACACACACGTGTAAATATCTATATGTGTGTGTGAACATATGTATTTTTTATTTATCACCAGTGTATATGTATTTACAGAAATATATAAACACATAAATGCATATGAATACTTTTATATACATAAATATAAGTGCATTGGAGCCCTTTGTACAATATTCATATTTAATAAAGTGTTTAACTGTGTATATAGCTCACATTCCAAAATTCTTCACATAAGGGATTATGTTTGAAGTATTTTTAGTTGAAATAAATCTTTATTGCGGGCAACAATCATTGAAAGACAGTACAACCAGTGATTAATCAGATATGACATCTAAAATGCACAAAATTACAATTTATAGAAGCTTACATTCCTTTAGATGCCCCCCGTCCTGTACCACACCGGTACTTGTGGGATAGAAGTGACTGACAATATCTAGCATATCTCTATATATACGCTTTGCCCTTTTTATACATTCTCATAAAGTAATAATAATAGATTCCCCATAACATAGAAAAAAAGAAAAAAAAAAAAGAAACAAGGGGTACAAAAGAGAAAGAAACACATAAAACATAAAACAGAAAAAAAACAACAACTACAAACTAACTTCATAACTGTGGTACTAGTGGTGAGCATCTTTTTGCTCTGATCCTTTTTTGTCTAGGCTCTGATAGTTCCTGTAAAGAGATAACATCTAAGAGTTGAGTCTAGTCTACCGAAGAAGGTGTGGTCCCAAGAGTTCCCTTGTTTGCCGTTTATATAATATGGTTTATTGTAGCATGATACATATAGTCTTATTCTTTCTCATTCATTATCCAGTAAAACCATATTTTGGTGAACTGTTCCCTATCACCTTGTATAGAGGCCGATATTTCCGACATAGTATATAAATGCTCTATCTTGCCCATTATCTCTTGCCACACGGGGGCCCCTACTTTCCAGTGTCTGGCTATACAGACTCTGGTTGCTGTACATAGAGTCTTAATAAACGTATTTATGACCTTATTATATTGTGTAAATCTATAGTTCAGGAGTGCATGCGCTGGAGTCAAAGTGATATGCTCTTGGAGTAACCTATTTATAAGTTCCTGGAGTTTTTCCCATATACTTCTAATTTGAGGGCATGTCCACCACATGTGGAGGTATGTACCCCTTTCCTGACAACCTCTATAGCAGTGATTTGACCCATTTTGAGAGAAGTGGCATGTTTTCTCAGGTGTGAGATACCATCTAAAAGCTGTCTTTATACAATTTTCTCGCAGGTCGGCGTTAATCAAACCCCTACTAGTATCAAACATCACCTGCTCCCATTGTTCCCTTGATAGATTCAATCCAGTATCATGCCCCCATTTGGTCAGCAGGGTCGAGATGCTCGGCTCTGCGGCTGTCTGTAAGGCTATATATAGTTTTGATATCAGCTGTCTCTGTCTGTCTGGAGCAGTGCAAATCCGCTCCAAGGGGGTCATTGTCTGAGCTGTCCAAGGGTAGCAGTAGCTCTGCACCGCCGAGGAGAGCTGTAGGTATAGGAACCAGTGCAATTTCAATGGCTGTATTTTGTCTTGCATTTGAGAATACGTCTGTATATGTCTGCCCTCCAGAAAATCTGCCACCCTGTAGAGTCCCTTATTGAGCCACTTCCCCACCTGTATACGAATCTCAGGTGGAAGTAAAGCTCCTACCGGCTTAATGCCTGTGTTTGCCGGCATCAATTTCAGAGTGCCTGTGAGAGATCTCCAAATCTTGATAGTGTCAATCATGGCCAGTGATCTAAAGCTTTGTTCATCTAGTGAATGCCCCACTTCCCATAAAGCATCCGCAGGGCAGTCATACCCCCCCAAGCCTGCCTCTATCTGGGTCCATAGGATCTTAGGGTTATTTTGGTTTAGTAAAGAGGTCTGGGCTAGTCTGGCCGCGTAGTAATAATCTAACAAATTCGGCATGCCCACCCCCCCTAATTGTCTGTGTCTGGATAACGTACGGGAGGCTATTCTCGCTTTTCTATCCTGCCTCAGGAAGCTGTTAAGGGACGATTGCAATTTAAGCAATTCTGGTTTAGGTATCATCATGGGTAAAGTTCTAAAAAGATACAGAATCCTGGGCAGGAAATTCATTTTAATAGCAGAGAGTCTCCCATACCAGGAAAAGTTATAGGTTTTCCATTTCTTGAGGTCTTTGTCTATGGTCTTGTAGAGAGGGGCGTAATTTAAGTTATGTAAGGAGTGATATGATTCCGCAATTTTAATACCTAGATATGTAATCGATTTTTTGGCCCATGTGAACTCAAAGTTGGCTTCTATTAATTTTTTTGTATGTGCTGGGAGAGATAAAGGTAGCGCCTCGCTTTTCTCTAAATTGATCTTATAACCTGACACCAGTGAAAAGTCATGGAGCGTCTGGTAAAGATTAGGGAGAGATATCAAGGGTCTAGTTATGGTTAATAGAACGTCATCTGCAAAAAGCGATATTTTGTATTCCATATCCCCCACCCTTACCCCAGAAATGTCAGGATTTTGTCTTATGGCTGCCGCTAGTGGCTCTATGCATAGGGCAAAGAGCAATGGGGACAGGGGACACCCCTGCCTCGTGCCACTAAGGATCTGAATGGGTCTGGACTGAAAACCCGCCGCTCTAATGACTGCCGTTGGGGTAGAGTAGATTCCCCTTATCGCCTTCATAAATGCCCCACTAAATCCCATCTCCGTCAAGATCGTGGTCATGTAGGTCCAGTCTATCCTGTCGAACGCCTTCTCCGCGTCCAGCGAGAGGAGCAGAGAAGGCGTCCCTGTGGCCTTTAAGTAGTCTACGAGTGTAATGGTCCTCCTAACATTATCAGGAGCCTCCCTTTCTGAAATAAACCCCACCTGGTCTGGGTGGACCAAATGTGGTGCTATTTTCTTTAGCCTATTTGCTAGTATTTTCGTGAGAATTTTAACATCCTGATTTAGCAGGGATATTGGTCTATAACTTTGACAGTGCTCTGGGTTTTTACCTGGCTTGGGAATTACTACTATCTTGGCCCTTAGGAGATCTGTCGGTATTTCTCTACCTCCCATGACATCGTTGCAAAATTTCTGTAGGTGTGTGACTAGGTCTGACTTGAAAATTTTATAATATTCTGCCGGGTAGCCGTCAGGCCCCGGTGCCTTGCCTAATTTCAGGTCCTTAATTGCCAGGAGGATTTCCCCTATCGAGATGTCAGCGTTCAGGTCATCATTATCTTGTGTGGAGAGTCTAGGAAGGTTGGCCCTGTCCAGTAGTCGTCTTAGGGTCTCCTTAGTCTGTGACGTGTGTTTCACCTTTTTCCCATCATAGAGGGAGGAATAATAGTCAGCAAAAGTGTCGGCTATCTCCTGTGGATGGGATGTACGGTCCCCATCCGGTTTTTGCAGTACTGGGATGGCAAAGTTTCTAACCCTCTCTCTCAATTTGTGGGCCAAGTAACTATCCGGTTTGTTAGAGTAGAGGTAGTAGTGGGCCTTTAATGTCTGTATTGCCCTGACTGAGTGGGAATCTAGTATTTTGGTCAAGTCCTTTCTCTTAGCTTGAAGGGTCTTAAATACAGTAGGGGAGAGTGTTTGCTGGTGTCTTTTCTCCAGTCCCTCAATCTCTGTCTGGAGTCTCTGTTTAATCTCTAGTGTTTTCCTAATGGCTCTAGTCTTTGTTTTGATAAGTAGTCCCCTAATGAATGGTTTGTGGGCTGCCCAGGTATTAATAGGGTTAGACGTAGAGCCCTCATTCTCCGACCAATATTCACCTAATGCCTTAGACATAGCCGTATGAGTATGTTGGTGTTTAACTGTTATCGGGTCAAAGGTCCACGACCTCTGTCTGTTTAAGTTTAAGATACCTGTCAGTTCAATCTGAACCAGTGAGTGGTCAGACCACACACAGGAGTGTATGGATGAAGTGACTATATTTGGCAATAAGGTCTGGCTAAGAAAAATGTAGTCTAATCTCGAGTATGTTTTGTGGGCCTGAGAGTAGAATGTATAGTCCGTTGTCCTACCGTATTTAGCTTCCCATGAGTCTAGGATATTATGTGTGGCTAGGGAATCCCTAATGGATTTCGCTATATTATTGTGCCTCTGTTGTTTATTAGTCACTTTGAGTCCTGGTCCTGTTTTGTGTGGGGTCAGGGATATATTAAAGTCTCCAGCCAGGATAATCCTGGTCTGTGACCATTGGGTTAGTAGATGCGATATGTGTCTGAAAAATGCTTCTCATTAGGGGCATAGACATTACAGATAGTAACCGGAGTATTCTGTATAGTCCCTCTGACAATAAGATACCTGCCTTCCGGATCTATTATAGTTTCCTCAGTGATGAATTGAAGTGAATGATGAATTAAAATAGATACCCCCCTCTTTTTTGTGTCAGTAGTCGAATGATAGTGTATGGGAAATTGTTTGGACCAGTACTTAGGAATCACTTTTTCGATAAAATGGGTTTCTTGTAGCATTATGACCTCGGCTTTCATTCTAGTATATTGGGTAAGGGCAGTTCTACGTTTAACTTCCGAATTCAGACCTCTCACATTGTGTGAGATTATCCTAAGTTTTTGGGTCATTACATAAAACTTACCCTCCCTGTGTCTATAGCGGGACCACCTTCCTTCCTATCTATATATCTTGTACCACATAAACAAAAACAAAACAGAAACATTTTAAAACCATACTTAGCATGATAGAGTAACATTTTAACTGCTGTAATGCAAAAGTATTGAGTGTCTGGGCCTGGCGCCCATGCACCCCATTCAAACATAGTGCAATAACAACTTACCAAATAGGCATAACAAACGTGCAATAAATATCAAACAAATAACCTATAATTCTTTGTGTGTAAACAATAGATAGGTAGCCTGAGATAGTTAAGGTACCATCCACTTTTGTATAGCTGGCCTACTAATTTGGGCAACTTTTTTATCTTCCATAACAAAAGACCAAATCATGTTTTCTCCCCCTCCCTCTAAACCAGTATGTCCATAATGTCTTTGTGGGTTAGAGTTCTTGACTTAGGGCTTTCTCTGATCCTCTGGCCACTGCAGCCGGCCTCAGCTGCCTATGTATCTAATACCAAGTCTCTCACTATACAGAGGGGAGAAGACAGCTGGTTCTGGCCTAAGGCCCACAGTTCAACAAGAGTCCCACCTGTGGAAAGAAGGGTCAGTACAGTACTTATCTATGTAGGATCTCGTCTTGGTATCTGAAGAGTTTCTGTCCTTCTTCAAGTTTTTTGCTTCTTCTTAGTGACCTGTGACCAATTTCGAGTTCTGGAGTGGGCACTTGATGTATTCAGTTTCCCTTCCTCCCCTCGATGTGATTCTGGGGATAGTCGGGGGAGTCCAGACCAAGATGTTGGCATATTTCAGGTATATCCTTTGGGTCCCTTATTGTAAAGGTCCCCCCGTTCTGAATGATGTTAAGGGCGAAAGGGAATCCCCAACGGTAGGGGATCTGGTTTTTCCTTAATAGCTGTGTAAGTGGTCGCAAAGCACCCCTCTTCTGAAGTGTCCTGGAAAAACTGGACCACCGAGCCCTGGAACTTGAAGGTTGGGTTCTTTCTTGAGGCGGCCAGTATTGCCTCTTTTTCTCTGAAGCGGAACATTCGGACAATTACATCCCTTGGAGGGGCATCCCCCTTGGGTTTTGCTCTCAGAGCCCTATGGGCCCTTTCCATCTGGAATAAATGATCTTCCGATTGCCCTGTTATGGCCTGGAAGAGCTGAGTCAGATATCTTTCCAAATCACCAGGTGACACAGATTCGGGGATCCCTTTCAGTCGGATGTTGCACCTGCGACTTCGGTTTTCCAGATCCTCCATCCGCTCTTGGATTGTATCTAGCTCTAATTGTTGTGAGGCCACTTGTTGGGATAGTGTAGAAACCTCGTCGAGTGTAGAAGTTTCGTTGTCTTCTAATGTTGCTACCCTGTTGCCTAAGTCTTGGACCTCCTGTTTAATGTCAGCTAGACTGCTGGTGACAGACTGTTGCATAGTGTCCATCTTTTCCAGGAGCTTCTCAAAATTGGACGATATGTATTGCTTGGATACCAAGTGTTTGATGTCTGCTTTAGTGACAGGTGTCAAATCATCCATGTTGGAGGTGCTATTGGTGTCCGAATCTGCTTCCTCCTCCGGGTCTTTAATTGAAGTCTCTATTTGCTTGTCACCCTTAGCTGGTTTAAAGAAAAGATTTGCAGAGGTCATTTTGCTTCCTGCAGCAGACTTGGGTGGTTTTCTTTGAGACATGTTAGAGGTAGATAGAGATGTTGTCTTAGCTAGGATGGAGTTGTTCCTTAGGCAGTAGCAGGATAGGTCTACAATCAGTATTGGTGGAAATCTAGGGCAGGCTAGGAGGGGGCCTATCTCCTTCCCAGAAAGGATTAAAGTCTCAATTTATTTTCTGACTTCCAGCCCTGTTTATAATGGCATCTGAGGGGTGATCGGAAGTGTGTCTAAGGGAGTAAAGATGTCTGTGCTCCCCTATGTTGTAACATTTAATTGCCAGCTTCCAATTGTCCTGCAGCCCTAGGTTTATGCATCCCCGCAGGGACTGTAGCTCATGAACTCACTATCCAACTTCCCCATATAAGGGATAGTCCTGTCCCGGCCGGGTGAATGTTATCAGCGTAATATGCTTTGGGCTTCTGCTGTGGGTCTTATACAGTATATGGTTGCTACATGTCCCCCTATTTAGCCGGATCTACCTGACTGTGCATGTCCTTTAACCCTCGGGGTTACCTGTGGTGACCGGGAGTTCAGGGCCTCTTCTCTATTGTGATCTCTCACTTATTATGGCTCCCGTTGTCCTCTCCTCCATACCCCACCTTTCAGTGTGAACTCACCCGGTCCAGAATACAGTCCACAGCGCAAGTGCTGTCATGGTAGGTTGCAGCAGAGGTCCAGTATGTCATTCTAGGAATCAGGCCTTCCTCGTGGCTGTTAAAGATGGCGGCTGGTCTCCTACCCGGCCCTGCTCCGGGAGCGTGTAACAGCTAAAGCTGCCGTTTGAGTTTGTAGTCCGCCGCCGGATCTAGTGTGGGGGACCCAGCGTTCAGTCCCCTCACTTATCTGCCTCTCTGGTGGGTAATGGTGATCTATTTAGGTCATTTAAACACACTCTTTGCACGGAGCTGTTTGCCTATGCATCCTAAATGGCGCTCCCTCAGGCTCCGCCCCGTTTGAAGTATTTTTAAATAGATATTATATATATATATATATATATATACTGTATGTGTGTGTGTTATTACAGTATATAGTGAACCACTAGTTCACACTTTATAAATAGTTGCTGGGAAAGCCCCAGATACTAGTAATAAATATATAGTATCAGAGAGTGCAAGGAGGCACTGTATTAATTAATCAATTAAAAAAGACAAAAAGGTTATATAAAAAGAAATAGGACAGCAAAGGTTGAAAAAAAGAGTGCCTTGTGCCAGCAACTTCCCTTATGTAAAAATATATACAAAGGAATCAAGGTAATCTCAGCAGCCAGGTAGGTAAAAGCACATCATGACCCAGATATTCAGGGCATAAATAAATGTATTCAACATACCAAATACCTACATGTACACCTTAAAAAACAAAACAAAATATGCTAAAAAGGAAAATAGTGGCCACTAGGACTGATAATCTACTGCAATTGGAAAGGATACCAATAAGCATGCATACATATGCTAAAGTGCCATGAAATGAGTACCAATATAACAGATTTTAGCTGATCTGGTCATAACAGACAAAGTCAGAGTCCACAAATTCTCAGCCGTCTGATATAGCAAGGACAAGCATAGTAGAAATGGCAAATTAGTGATACTGTAGTTATATATGCACAAAGCTGTGTCAGTACATAAAAAAACCCTTAGGAGGCGGTGGCGCTCTCTATACAATAAAACATAACAATAAAAACCAAAAACAAAAAATATTAATTGGTTATAAAGTCCAAAAAATGTGATCCACAGTGGGAATCTTCCAAGGACCAATGGGACTCAGGCTGCTCTTTGTCGTGAGAATGGTCAACTTCTCTAGGGATGATGATCTGAAACACAATAACACAAAGGCGCCAAATAGCTTAGTACCTTAGTACAGTTTGGATAGTTAAATATTTACACAAAATTAAAGAACTCACAAGTAAACAGCACTTTATAGGTGCTTGATGGACGTTCTGCAGATTCTCAGTTGTTCAGCTAACTGAAACTGGGTAAAGTAGGAACTTGGTGTGAGGTGACTCTCCACTCCTACATGGGGAAGATGCAGACACACATAACCCAGCACAGAAAAACTTAATCGGATAATAGTATGGAATCAATTAGTGATTGCACCTAAAAAGGTGCTAAACCAGCAGGCCGGAACTTTGCAGTCCCCGGCAGACTGTTCACTCTGGTGGATGCAGAAACTTGTCCCTAGAGAATCAAAATCCAATAAAAAATATTAATAATAAAAAAAAAACAGGTGAAAGCGCAAGTGTAGGTATGTAAAAAACTTTAATCAAAATTGTAATTACATTTTTTATTAAAATTATTAAAATATTGAAGATAGTGTAAAAGTTTAATTACTTCTTTTGTTTCTATAAAGTAATGTCTGCCACCATACATGAGCCTAACCTTTCACTTATCTCTGCTAAGGGCAATTAGAGAAATATATAAATCAATTTTCAATCTTACTTTTGTTACTATGGCACCAAGCTATAACCCTTTGCAGTGATATACACAAAAGGGGCCTTTAAGGCTACAAAATATGTCCAACTTGAAGAAGCTGGAAAACTGCAAAGAAGATTTAAGGGACATGAAACCCAAATGTTTTCTTTCATAATTCTGCTAAAACATGCAACTTTACATAACTTTCGGCCAGATTACGAGTTTTGCATTATGGCTGGCTTGGTAATAACTTGCAAGTTATTTCCACTGCTCAGCTTTAATAGCGCTGCTATTACAGGTTTTTACGTGCTTGTGCACGATTTCCCCATAGACATCAATGAGGAGAGCCGGCTAAAAAAAAGCCTAACACCTGCAATAAAGGAGCCTAAAGCTCCGTGACGCAGCCCCATTGATTCCTATGGGGAAAGAAAAGTTATGTTTACACCTAACACCCTAACATAAACCCTGAGTCTAAACACCCCTAATCTGCCGCCCCCCAACATCGCCAATACCTACATTACACTTAATAACCCCTAATTTGCCGCCCCCAACATCGCCGCCACCTACCTACACTTATTAACCCCTAATCTGCAGCCCCCAATGTCGCTGCAACCTACATACATTTATTAACCCCTAATCTGCCGCCCCCAACGTCGCTGCTGCCACTATACTAAAGTTATTAACCCCTAAACCTCTGGCCTCCCACATCACTAACACTAAATACATATATTAACCCCTAAAACTAACTCTAAGTCTAACCCTAACCTTAATATAATTAAAATAAATCTAAATAAAAATTACTATCATTACCTAACTAATTCCTATTTCAAACTAAATACTTACCTATAAAATAAACCCTAAGCTAGCTACAATATAATTAATAGTTACATTGTAGCTATGTTAGGTTTTATTGTTATTTCACAGCTAAGTTTGTATTTATTTTAACTAGGTGGACTAGTTAGTAAATAGTTATTAACTATTTACTAACTATCTAGTTAAAATAAATACTAATTTACCTGTAAAATAAAACCTAACCTGTTACACTAACACCTAACATTACACTACAATTAAATAAATTACATGAATTAAATACAATTAACTACATTAGAAAAAAATAAACACTAAATTACACAAAATAAAAAAGAAATTATCAAATATTTAAACTAATTACACCTAATCTAATAGCCCTATCAAAATAAAAAAGCCCCCCCAAAATAAAAAACCCTAGCCTAAACTAAACTGCCAATAGCCCTTAAAAGGGTCTTTTGTGGGGCATTGCCCCAAAGAAACCTGCTCTTTTACCTGTAAAAAAAAAAAATACAAACAACCCCCCCAACAGTAAAACCCACTACCCACACAACCCAAACCCCCAAATAAAATCCTATCTAAAAAACCTAAGCTCCCCATTGCCCTGAAAAGGGCATTTGAATACCCACCCAATAAACCCTTAATTAAACCTAACACTAACCCCCGAAGATCCACTTACAGTTTTTGAAGATGGGACATCCATCCTCATCAAGCCGAGAGAAGTCTTCATCCAAGAGGGCAGAAGTCCTCAATGAAGCCGGAAGAAGTCTTCATCCAAGCAGCAAGAAGTCATCCTATAGGCGGGCATAAGTCTTCCAACGCGAGGCGGCTCCATCTTCAAGACATCCAGCGTGGAGCATTCTCTTCTTTTGAGTCCTCTTGAAGAATGAAGGTTCCTTTAAATGACGTCATCCAAGATGGCGTCCCTTGAATTCCGATTGGCTGATAGAATTCTTTCAGCCAATCTGAATTAAAGGGTAAAAAATCCTATTGACTGATTCAATCAGCGAATAGGATTGAGCTTGCATTCTATTGGCTGTTCCAATCAACCAATAGAATGTGAGCTCAATCCTATATATATATATATATATATATATATATATATATATATATATATATATATATATATAAAAGATATGATATCCGCGCTGTATTAGTTCTACTGAGTGGCGTATAAATTAAATACAAAAAGTAAAAAAGTAATCATAAATATGGAAGGTTTAATACCATAAATCATAAATTATATAACATTGCTTACATATAAACAAACATGCGTGATAGCAATAGTCCACAGATCTATTAAGATATACAGAAAGGCAGCTGAAGAAAGGTGTGTGAAGACTCCCAGCTTGTCTCCACAAAAAGAAGGTATATCGAACAAAAGAGTTTATATTCTGCGCCTTTCTTCTGCGGTGTAAAAAATTTGTGGGGCAAAAATTACCCCTATATCTAAGGACTTACTTCAAATGACCTCAATCCATATGAGGTAAGTAATCACCAGAGTATAGATGTTATTCCAGGATCAGTACAGGTTGTCATCCGTAGGCTGATTCACTGATGTAAATGAAACAATGTATCCAATGTGCTGTAGAACAGGGTAGAGTGCAGGATCCTCGCCACCCAGTAAGATGTCTCAGGAAATATGTGAGAAAGGAAACAGACAAAAGGGCCAAACAATAGTGAAGTACGCCTTTATTAAATCAAACATACACACATGTAAGCCACAGATGTCAGCCCACTCACACTAGATAACCTCAATCGTTATGAGGTAAGTTTAAGCCCAGTAAAAAACATCAAATGGCGAATCAAATAATGCACCAGCCCGGCAAATAATATTCACTCAGACAGTATTGTACTGCGTCCCTGACGCGTTTCGAAGTTGCCTTCTTCCTCAGAGGGATAGAAGTACGGAGATACTTACACATACAACTGAAGAGTGATTTAAAACCGGCGGCGTGTGACCACGAACGAAATTGCCGTTCTCTGATTGGTTACATTGTCTTGCGGTTCATTGGATTAGCCTTCCGTTGCGTGATTGGTCTAAACAGGGTCATGTGTTCAGGTCATAAGACCCGATCGTCTGTACTTGTCAGACATTTAAGGTGGACCAATATCGCATCGTAAGGAACATAGCACAATTGGATAGTAATACATATATAGGTAAAAATACTTAAATAGATAAAGTGACCACTTTATACCATATAATAAAAAAGAAATAATACCTGAAAAAATAGATAATATGGATATATACAATGTTAATATAAATACCAATGGAAACATCCAGTATATAAGTATAAATATAGCTATTGTCATACATAATCATATGAAGCGAATATATCAATAAATAAAACTTTAAAAGCTATAAAAACATATATATTTGTATTAAAAATATATATCGGTCTGTATATATATATATATAAAAACATATTAGGAAATCCGATAAAAATTTAATAACAATAGTTAATAATAAATACTCAATCTAATAGATACTTATTCCACAGACAGATATATTAAATAAAAAATTATTATTATTATTATTATTATTATCATTACTACATAGGGAACAAAATAGGATACCAGTAAAATTAGTTAAAAACTAATATATATATCAATTATGGTGGGATAAAAAGTATATTAAATAAAACCAATACTTTATACTAAAAACGCGGCCAAATCAATGTCTTTATTGAGACCTTTTGGTATCTTAGTATCTAGGGTATGGATCCAATAGGTTTCTCGTTTCCTTAAAATCAACTCCCTATCTTCATTGGGAGCAGATTTAATAAATTCAATGATAGAGCCTTTAAGGCATGATGGATCTTGATTATGAAAAGACAAATAATGTGCAGATAAATTGTGTGACTTTATATTTGTAATGTGCTCTAGTAAGCGTTTCTTATAGGGGCGTGTCGTGCGACCCACATATTGTAGATAGATAGATAGATATTTTTGAAAAAACTGTGGAGAATAAGAAAAGGAATAAATTCCTGAGAGATTATCAGGTAAAGAAAGATCAGGATTCAGCCAGAAATGAAAATGAGGACGAATGCACGGAACATGCAACTGATATGAATGCAGAGGATATATGGCACAATGATATTGAAATACATAGGGAAGATTTTGAACAACAATCATTGGATGAATGTATATATTCTCCTGATTATGCTGTAAATAAAGATTTTAACAGTTTTATTAAATTTAATGAAAAACAAAAAGAATTAAAAACAAAGGGTAACCAGTTCCAAGATCCATATAGGAATTCATATAATAAAAATATAAATAAAAATATGAAAGGGAATGATAATAATAACTTTAACAAATTAAAAGCTACTAACAGGAATTTTTACTAACATCCAAATACTGGTGCTATTCCCAAAAAAGGAAGCCAATACACCAATGGTTACTATAGGTCACATCAAAGACTAAATAGTAACACAAATGAAAAAGTTGGAAAGGGTTTCCAAGTTGGAAATAGATATGAACCTCTATCGGATGATTACTATCCTAATAGACAACAACATAAACAAAAAGGCAGAAAGAACAGCCAGTCCCATCATTTTTTAGGGGGAAACCAAAGAAAACGCTCATATCATACACCACAAAGAAACATAAGGCAAGAAAAAGAACATTTAAACCACCCCTCAATAGAATTGCCACAGTGGAGGAGATTCCCCCCAAAACAACAAAAAAGAAGATGGGAAGAAGAAGAAAGAGAGGGTGCAGAGCAGGAAGAAGGGTACAATCCAAAAAGAACAAAGTCAATAACACATTGATGAAAAGTGATGATGGTTATGTAAAAATCTTTAACCTTTCAAATAGGGTCTTTTCAAATAGGGAATTGGATATTCTGAAAAAAGGTCTATCTTTTGTACCTACTAAGGGCCCAAACTCGTTTAGTATTTTCATAGACCTACATAAGTATATTAGAAAGTTAACTCTCAAGAGGCATTTTGAAAAATCTAAGAAAGATAAAATTGCTCTTTTGAATCAAGTTGATCCAATTAGATTAGATGATCAAGATATAGAAGCCATATTGGCACTTGAAAGCTTATCTGATGCTAACATATCTCTAGATATAAGGAACTCAAACAGAGAGTCAGAACAAAATATGGATATCTGCTTATCATATGGGGCACATACCGATTTTAAACCACCATCTACCTATTTCCCGATACACTCAAGGGGTAATTTCATCCCAGTCTTTGCAAACTTAGTAGAAGAAGAGTTGACTAATTTATGTCAAGACTACAAGATAAAGAATGATAATTTGTCCTTAAAGGACAAACAAACTCTTGAGATCCTTAAACAAGACAAAGAAATAGTTATAAGGGAGGCGGATAAGGGAGGCAGTATTGTTGTCCAAAACAGAACAGAATATATGGCGGAGGCATACAAGCTGTTAAATGATACTACAATATATAAAAAAATAGATTCAGACCCTACCGATTTATTCCTTAGGGATTACAGATCATTGCTTGATAAAGCCAAACACCATAAAATATTGAATGACAATGAATGGAAATATCATTGCTTGATAAAGCCAAACACCATAAAATATTGAATGACAATGAATGGAAATTTCTTGATCAGAAATACCCAAGAATGGCAACATTCTATCATCTGCCGAAAATACACAAACATGCTACATGCCCACCGGGTAGACCTATTGTGTCCGGAATTGGTTCATTAACAACGAAACTTTTAGAATATGTGGACACTTATTTACACCCCTTGGTTCCCCTACTAAAATCTTTTTTAAGGGATACACCTCATACCCTTCAAAAGGTTACTAATATAAAATGGGAACCACATTATAAATGGGTTTCCCTTGATGTTAGTGCTCTTTATACCAATATACCCCATACTCTAGGTTTAAAGGCAATTGAGTTTTGGTTAGATTCCTTAACCACACTTGATAACAACCGTAAGGCTTTTATTTTGGAATCAATTAAATTTATATTAGAAAGAAACTACTTTTGTTTCAATGAGGAATTTTTCCTACAGTTAAGCGGAACTGCAATGGGCACTAAATTTGCCCCCAGTTTCGCGAACCTATATATGGGCTTCTGGGAGGAACAACAAATATGGGCAAACAACCCTTTTTCAGAATATATTGTTACTTGGATGAGATTCATTGACGATATTTTACTAATCTGGAAGGGTGACAATGATTCTCTAAAAAACTTTATGAATTATATTAATAACAATGAATACAATCTCAAGTTTACGGATAAAGTAAACAGTGGTGAGATTGAGTTTTTAGATCTTGTCCTCTATCATCATAATGATAAAATCTTAAGTAAATTGTATAAAAAAACCTACCGATAGCAACGGATACCTGAACGCAAAAAGCTGTCACAATCCAAGTTGGATTAATAATATCCCTTACGGCCAGTTTCAGCGTCTCAGGAGAAACTGCAGTAAAATAGAGGACTTCGTAAAGGAATCAATGATATTAAAAGAAAAATTTTGTGCCAAAGGATATTCTGAAAAAGTAATTGATACAGTGTACAATAAAGCTAAGGATCTGGATAGAAATGTTTTATTATTTGGGGATACCCATGCACAGACTTCTAAAGAAAAACTACAAGAAAATGAAATTAAGAATACTATGACTAAGAGAAAAATGACCGGAGTAAATATGATTACTACATCTAATGAGGGAGCTGCAGACATTAAAAAAAAATTCAAAAAACATTGGCACATACTAAAAAAAGATAAATTACTTGATGATATAACTAGTATGGGACCAAGTAAGATCTTTAGAAAAAACAAGAACTTGAAATCACTACTAGCTCTGAGTAAATTAAAGAAACCTGGAACCAAGACTAATTGGTTGGAAAAAAGATCAATCGGTTTCTTTAAATGCAATAGAGCTAACTGTATGTCATGCAGCCACCACTATTCATGCAATAAAGTGACTAAAAAGGTGATCTCGAGCTCGAATAATAAAGAAGTAGAGATCAATGCACTTGTGAATTGCAGAACTGACTTTGTCGTGTATCTACTCCAGTGTGGGTGTGGCCTACAATATGTGGGTCGCACGACACGCCCCTATAAGAAACGCTTACTAGAGCACATTACAAATATAAAGAATGAGGAAAAGTCACACAATTTATCTGCACATTATTTGTCTTTTCATAATCAAGATCCATCATGCCTTAAAGGCTCTATCATTGAATTTATTAAATCTGCTCCCAATGAAGATAGGGAGTTGATTTTAAGGAAACGAGAAACCTATTGGATCCATACCCTAGATACTAAGATACCAAAAGGTGTCAATAAAGACATTGATTTGGCCGCGTTTTTAGTATAAAGTATTGGTTTTATTTAAAATACTTTTTATCCCACCATAATTGATATATATTAGTTTTTAACTAATTTTACTGGTATCATATTTTGTTCCCTATGTAGTAATGATAATAATAATAATAATTTTTTATTTAATATATCTGTCTGTGGAATAAGTATCTATTAGATTGAGTATTTATTATAAACTATTGTTATTAAATTTTTATCGGATTTCCTAATATGTTTTTATATACAGGGAGTGCAGAATTATTAGGCAAGTTGTATTTTTGAGGATTAATTTTATTATTGAACAACAACCATGTTCTCAATGAACCCAAAAAACTCATTAATATCAAAGCTGAATAGTTTTGAAAGTAGTTTTTAGTTTGTTTTTAGTTATAGCTATTTTAGGGGGATATCAGTGTGTGCAGGTGACTATTACTGTGAATAATTATTAGGCAACTTAACAAAACACAAATATATACCCATTTCAATTATTTATTTTTACCAGTGAAACCAATATAACATCTCAACATTCACAAATATACATTTCTGACATTCAAAAACAAAACAAAAACAAATCAGTGACCAATATAGCCACCTTTCTTTGCAAGGACACTCAAAAGCCTGCCATCCATGGATTCTGTCAGTGTTTTGATCTGTTCACCATCAACATTGCGTGCAGCAGCAACCACAGCCTCCCAGACACTGTTCAGAGAGGTGTACTGTTTTCCCTCCTTGTAAATCTCACATTTGATGATGGACCACAGGTTCTCAATGGGGTTCAGATCAGGTGAACAAGGAGGCCATGTCATTAGATTTTCTTCTTTTATACCCTTTCTTGCCAGCCACGCTGTGGAGTACTTGGACGCGTGTGATGGAGCATTGTCCTGCATGAAAATCATGTTTTTCTTGAAGGATGCAGACTTCTTCCTGTACCACTGCTTGAAGAAGGTGTCTTCCAGAAACTGGCAGTAGGACTGGGAGTTGAGCTTGACTCCATCCTCAACCCGAAAAGGCCCCACAAGCTCATCTTTGATGATACCAGCCCAAACCAGTAGTCCACCTCCACCTTGCTGGCGTCTGAGTCAGACTGGAGCTCTCTGCCCTTTACCAATCCAGCCACGGGCCCATCCATCTGGCCCATCCAGACTCACTCTCATTTCATCAGTCCATAAAACCTTAGAAAAATCAGTCTTGAGATATTTCTTGGCCCAGTCTTGACGTTTCAGCTTGTGTGTCTTGTTCAGTGGTGGTCGTCTTTCAGCCTTTCTTACCTTGGCCATGTCTCTGAGTATTGCACACCTTGTGCTTTTGGGCACTACAGTGATGTTGCAGCTCTGAAATATGGCCAAACTGGTGGCAAGTGGCATCTTGGCAGCTGCACGCTTGACTTTTCTCAGTTCATGGGCAGTTATTTTGCGCCTTGGTTTTTCCACACGCTTCTTGCGACCTTGTTGACTATTTTGAATGAAACGCTTGATTGTTCGATGATCACGCTTCAGAAGCTTTGCAATTTTAAGAGTGCTCAATCCCTCTGCAAGATATCTCACTATTTTTGACTTTTCTGAGCCTGTCAAGTCCTTCTTTTGACCCATTTTGCCAAAGGAAAGGAAGTTGCCTAATAATTATGCACACCTGATATAGGGTGTTGATGTCATTAGACCACACCCCTTCTCATTACAGAGATGCACATCACCTAATATGCTTAATTGGTAGTAGGCTTTCGAGCCTATACAGCTTTGAGTAAGACAACATGCATAAAGAGGATGATGTGGTCAAAATACTCATTTGCCTAATAATTCTGCACTCCCTGTATATATACAGACCGATATATATTTTTAATACAAATATATATGTTTTTATAGCTTTTAAAGTTTTATTTATTTATTTATTGATATATTCGCTTCATATGATTATGTATGACAATAGCTATATTTATACTTATATACTGGATGTTTCCATTGGTATTTATATTAACATTGTATATATCCATATTATCTATTTTTTCAGGTATTATTTTTTTTTTATTATATGGTATAGAGTGGTCACTTTATCTATTTAAGTATTTTTTTACCTATATATGTATTACTATCCAATTGTGCTATGTTCCTTATGATGCGATATTGGTCCACCTTAAATGTCTGACAAGTACAGACGATCGGGTCTTATGGCCTGAACACATGACCCTGTTTAGACCAATCACTCAATGGAAGGCTAATCCAATGAACCGCGAGACAGTGTAACCAATCAGAGAACGGCAATTTTGTTCGTGGTCACACGCCGCCGGTTTTAAATCACTCTTCAGTTGTATGTGTAAGTGTCTCCGTACTTCTATACCTCTGAGGAAGAAGGCAACTTCGAAACACGTCAGGGACGCAGTACGGTACTGTCTGAGTGAATATTATTTGCCGGGCTGGTGCATTATTTGATTCGCCATTTGATGTTTTTTACTGGGCTTAAACTTACCTCATAACGATTGAGGTTATCTAGTGTGAGTGGGCTGACATCTGTGGCTTACATGTGTGTATGTTTGATTTAATAAAGGCGTACTTCACTATTGTTTGGCCCTTTTGTCTGTTTCCTTTCTCACATATTTCCTGAGACATCTTACTGGGTGACGAGGATCCTGCACTAAACCCTGTTCTACAGCACATTGGATACATTGTTTCATTTACATCAGTGAATCAGCCTACAGATGACAACCTGTACTGATCCTGGAATAACATCTATACTCTGGTGATTACTTACCTCATACGGATTGAGGTCATTTGAAGTAAGTCCTTAGATATAGGGGTAATTTTTGCCCCACAAATTTTTTACACCGCAGAAGAAAGGCGCAGAATATAAACTCTTTTGTTCAATATATATATATATATATATATATACACACACACACAAACTGGTCATTGAATAACTCACAATTACTCAGAGTAAGAAAAGCATTAATGTTAGTGAAAACACACTTGAAAAGGTTTTCTTAAAGACTTGTAATACCATTGCAGAATTTCCCCTTTGCATTTTGCAATAGTTGATCACATCACAAATGTTCTTGGGTATATTGTGATGAATGGGATGTCAGGGTATTTTCAAATGGGCTGGATTAGCCTCAAATGTTAAAATCTAAAGAAAAGTTATGTGTGGCTTTTAGACACAAATTAATTATTTTAATATTTAGCGTAAAAACAAACAAATTATTTTCTTAGTGAAGATATTTGTCAAGAGATTCCAGAGCTGTTCAAAAAATCTTGGGTGCCTATGAAAAACAAAAATATATAGAAATTAGGTAAGTTATTGCTTTTCAATAAGATAGAGGAACAATAACATAATTTGTATAGTTGCTCCATTTTAATCTTTATTTCTGTGTAAAAGCCCATCTGACACTAGTTGAAATAACACTGGTCTTAGCCCATTATCCTTAACCTTGACTTCCACAAAACCACTGTACTCACCCTACAAGAGACCATCCACCCCAGTTAACTCTATCCACAATTGTTCCCCTGCAATAAAATCGAATCACAATCCTGGATTGATCGAGTGGCTGGCTTGGTGTCTGGTTCCCAAAAGAATCCCACTGTGATGATTTTTATAATGTATTAGCAAACAGCAAAGAGAGAGAACAAGAATACAGACTTTATTCAGCAGCATCCATCTTAACAACAACTGCCCGCCCCCTCCAATCACATGACTAAAATGTTAACTGTTTGTAGTGCACAGAGTGAACTAAGCATAACTACTGAACTTAAACTAAAACAAAGCATACACATCATTACATCTTCCCCTTCAAATATGAAACACTTAATATGAGACAAAGTCTTCCCATATTTTTGGTTTAATAGCTCGACCATAACGAGAGAAAGTAACTGCTGGCTCACTAGCAGTACAATCAGTGTCAAGTTGAGAGTCATTCCCAGCATTATCGCAAGCTGATACACTTATGTTGTCCTCAAAGTCCTCAGTAGACTTTACATCCATGTTAGGGAATTCTGTGCATTCATTGCTTTGCTCTTTATTATCATTGCTGCTTGGTTCCCCTAGTAAAGTATCAGCTGCAGTGTCTGGTCGAAGATGACGCCTGTTGCGTCTCAGTTTCTGTCCACACTTGGTTTTGATTATATATGACCTTGGTGAATTAGCTTCACTGACAATTCAAGCAGGTTCCCATGTATCCCCAGTGACTCTGTGTCTCACAGCTTGCCCAGCCCTGAGTGGACCAAGTAACTTGGTAGATTTGTCAAAATACAGCTTTTGCTTTTTCATGTTTATGTTCCTCTGACCTGTTACCTGATCCTGTGGGATAGTCTGAGGCTGCAATTTCTGTGGTGCAATAGGCACTGTGGTCCTCAGTGCTCTACCCATGAGCAGCTGTGCTTGTGAACATAAACCCTCCATGGGTGTTGCACAATAGTTTAACAGGCCTAGGTACACATCCTGCCCTGATGATTGTGCTTTTTGGATAATGGATTTGGCTATGCCAACATACTTCTCAGCTAAACCATTGGCCTGTGAGTGATACAGACTTATTGGTTTGTGCCTGACTCCCCATTCACACAGAAAGCACTGGAATTCAGCACTTGAGAATTGCCGGCCATTATCAGACACAAGTTCTTCACACACTCCATGTCTCGAGAGTATTGTTTTGAAAGCCGATATGATTGCTGATGCTTTTAGATTTCTCAGCTTTACTAGCTCAAAGAATTTGCTGTAATAATCTACTACTATCAGGTAGTGGTTGTCCTCAAAATGAAAAATATCTGTGGCCAGTCTCTGCCATGCCCGTGAAGGAGTGTTCCATGGTGTAAGAGGTTCTTTTGCATTGTTTTTTTGAAATGTCTGCCAGGTTTCACATGTCTTCACAAGTGTCTCAATATCAAGGTCCAAATTAGGCCAGTAAACCACATCCCGTGCTCTGCGCTTGCAAAGAGTAATGCCCAAATGTCCCTGGTGAATTTGCTCCCGTATTTCTGCCTGCTGTGATTTAGGAATAAGAATACGGTCACCCATGAATATGATATCCGTATGAAAGGATAGTTCATTTCTCACAGGCCAGAATCCCTGCAACTCAGGAGAAAGCATCTTTCGTTTTTCTGGCCAGCCATTGCACATGACACAAATTAGTTTTTCTAGTACTTTATCTTGTTTGGTATCTTGTCTAATGTTTTCCAGCCGTACATCAGCTATTGGAATATTTACTAGTACTGTATGTACCTGTTCTTCCAATTTAGGTTCATCCCGTGCTTCATGTCCTTCTGGAAACACCCTAGACAGCGTGTCTGCCAATGGAATTTCCTTTCCTGGTTTATATTTCATTATATTTCACTGTGAGATCATACTGTTGTAGTTTCATAACCATCCTCTGCAGGCGTGGAGGTATAGCAGATAGTAGTTTTTGCATGATGTACTCCAATGGTTTGTGATCAGTTTCCACAACCACTGGGCGACCATAGATATACTGGTGAAATTTCTCACATCCATTCACAATGGCCAACATCTCCTCAATTTGAGCATAATTGGCTTGTGTTGTTGTCAGAGCTTGTGATGCATATGCAACAGGATGTACTTGTTGCATTAGCACAGCACCTAACCCAAACTGGGATGCATCCACTTGAAGCACAGTGTCGCAGTTTACGTCAAAATATTTCAGTATTGGCCCCGGATGTTTAGTGATCAGTTTTTTTACTTTGTCAAATGTCTTTTCCATGTTTGCGTCCCAAGACCAAATAGCATCCCTTTGTAGCAATGCACGTAGTGGGGCTGTCAGCTGAGCGAGGCCCTGAGAAAACTTGGATAGATAATTAAAAATGCCTAATGATGTCTCTAGTTCCTTCCTAGAGGATGGGGCCTTCATGCTAATAACTGCTGTTATCTTCTTTGTATCAGGCTTTAAGCCCTCTTTGGTTAGAAGGTGTCCGAAATATGTAACCTCTTCTACCCCAATTTGCATTTTGTTTGGATTGAGTTTAAAAATTTTCTCCCGACACCGCTTGAGTAGGGCAATAAGGTTTTCGTCAAGTTCTGTACGATCCTTTCCATAAACCAGCAAATCATCAATTATTACTTCAACACCATGTAGACCAGCAATCAATTCATGTGATTTCTTTTGAAATATCTCCTGAGCAGAAGCAAAGCTGAAAGGTACCCTTGTGAAACGCCATCGTCCAAAGGGGGAGTTGAAAGTAGTCAGGTGACTGCTGGGTTCATCAAGACGCAATTGCCAGTAACCAGATTGTGCATCTAGTACACTAAACACTGTTGCTCCTACTAGCTTGTGAGCTATATCATCTACAGTGTGGAGTTTGTAGTGCTCTCTCATTATTACTTTGTTCAAATCACGTTGGTCAATGCAAATACGAATTGCACCTGTGTTTTTCTTCTCTACCACAACCATAGAACTAACCCATTCTGATGGTTCTGTGACCTTTTTTACTACCCCCAACTTCTCCATCCTTGTTAGTTCTTGTTTGACTTTAGCCTCAAGGGATAGAGGTATTTTCCTTGGGGCATGAATGACAGGCTGTGCACCCTCTTTTATACGTATGCGGCTAATCTCCGGGAGGCACCCTAGGCCTTTGAATAGATCACTGTACTCATGCTTAATGTTGTCCTTGCAATATGAGAAAATAGTTTACATACCCTGGCAAAATGTCCTCTTTTCTTGCATTTATTACATATCTGCCACCTTGCAGGACAGGCAGCATTTTTGTTGTGCATGTTTCCACAGTAGCCACAGGTTGCTTGTGTGTTACTTGTCCCAGTGTCCCACTTGCCTTTTATCCCCTTGTGTCCTCTTTCTTGCCAGTATCTGCTGCTTTGATTTACTATAGCACTGATCTGGTGTTGTGTTCCTTCCAGTACCTGCATGTCCTTTCTTGACATTTCATATGCTCTAGCAATCCTGAAGGCTTTCTCAAGATTTAAATCTTCTTCCTGCAGCAGATTTTCCTGAACTTCTTTAAACTTACTGCCCATCAGAATACGGTCTTTTATCATATCACCTGCATCATGAAAAGCACAGTCTTTGGCAAGCAAGTGCAGCTGTGTCACTCATTCATCCACAGATTCACCTCCACACTGATTCCTCTCATAAAACATTTTCCTTTGCACTGTGGTGTTTTTCCTTGGATTGCAGTATGCTTCAAACTTTGCAAACAATACCTCTGGGTTTTTTTTTGTCATCTGCAGTGATATCCCTGCTTGCCTGCTAGGCTCTGCATACATCATGTCCCTTTTGTCCCACACATATCAGAAAGTGTGCTGCCTTCTGTTGATCAGTCCATCTGTCTGCATCTGGGCCTGCAAACACAGTTCAATCAGCTCCCTCCATTTTGACCAATTATCAGAAATGTTCCCTGACTCTAAATCCAGAGAAGGAATGTTCTTTGTGTTGCTGTTTGCTGCCATGTCACTTTTCACCCCACTTCTGTTACCATGTGATGATTTTTATAATGTATTAGCAATGTATTAGCAAACAGCAAGGAGAGAGAACAAGCATACAGACTTTATTCAGCATCATCCATCTTAACAACAACTGCCCGCCCCCTCCAATCACCTGACTAAAATGTTAACTGTAGTGCACAGAGTGAACTAAGCATAACTACTGAACTTAAACTATAACAAAGCATACGCATTACCCCCACCACTGCAACATTAGTCTCCTAAAATATGTAAAATCCCCCCCTAAAATATGTAATCCCTCCAATAGCAACATCTAAAACCTCCCTCTATATGACCCCTCCAAACTTGTAATTTTTAAATAAACAAACACTATTCTAACTCATAAACATCATATCAGGTCCAACTAAAGAATCTTATGATGCTACCTGCATCCAGCATAATGCCTACATGCTTCTACATTTTTACTATGGTATATTTTTTCTCTCAAATATACAGTAATGTGGTCAATCCTAAATCAGACTCACTAATCATACTAGAGTGCTCAACATTTTAAATTTAAATAATTTAAGACTGCCTTACAGCTAATGTAAGGAAGGCAATAATAGTGAACATTATAGCTGTTTCTTTTGCTACAACTGGTATTTAATACCAAATCTAAGATCTATTAAAGGGACAGTCTACAATAGAATTTGTATTGTTTTAAAAGATAGATAATACCTTTATTACCCATTCCCCAGTTTTGCATAACCAACACAGATATATTACTATACTTTTTACCTCTGTGATTACCTTGTTTCTAGGAACCTTCTTCCAGCCCCTTGATCACATGACTGTGACTGTTTATTATCTATTGTCTTGCATTTAGCATTGTGTTGTGCTAAATCTTAAATAACTTTCTGTGCCTGAACACTGTTATCTATATGGTCCACATGTACTTTCAGTCTCTTTGTGTTGAAAATACATTTAAAAAGCATGTGATAAGAGACAGCCCTCAAGGGCTTATAAATTAGCATATGAGCCTACCTACAGGGAGTACAGAATTATTAGGCAAATTAGTATTTTGACCACATCATCCTCTTTATGCATGTTGTCTTACTCCAAGCTGTATAGGCTCGAAAGCCTACTACCAATTAAGCATATTAGGTGATGTGCATCTCTGTAATGAGAAGGGGTGTGGTCTAATGACATCAACACCCTATATCAGGTGTGCATAATTATTAGGCAACTTCCTTTCCTTTGGCAAAATGGGTCAAAAGAAGGACTTGACAGGCTCAGAAAAGTCAAAAATAGTGAGATATCTTGCAGAGGGATGCAGCACTCTTAAAATTGCAAAGCTTCTGAAGCGTGATCATCGAACAATCAAGCGTTTCATTCAAAATAGTCAACAGGGTCGCAAGAAGCGTGTGGAAAAACCAAGGCGCAAAATAACTGCCCATGAACTGAGAAAAGTCAAGCGTGCAGCTGCCAAGATGCCACTTGCCACCAGTTTGGCCATATTTCAGAGCTGCAACATCACCGGAGTGCCCAAAAGCACAAGGTGTGCAGTACTCAGAGACATGGCCAAGGTAAGAAAGGCTGAAAGACGACCACCACTGAACAAGACACATAAGCTGAAACGTCAAGACTGGGCCAAGAAATATCTCAAGACTGATTTTTCTAAGGTTTTATGGACTGATGAAATGAGAGTGAGTCTTGATGGGCCAGATGGATGGGCCTGTGGCTGGATTGGTAAAGGGCAGAGAGCTCCAGTCCGACTCAGACGCCAGCAAGGTGGAGGTGGACTACTGGTTTGGGCTGGTATCATCAAAGATGAGCTTGTGGGGCCTTTTCGGGTTGAGGATGGAGTCAAGCTCAACTCCCAGTCCTACTGCCAGTTTCTGGAAGACACCTTCTTCAAGCAGTGGTACAGGAAGAAGTCTGCATCCTTCAAGAAAAACATGATTTTCATGCAGGACAATGCTCCATCACACGCGTCCAAGTACTCCACAGCGTGGCTGGCAAGAAAGGGTATAAAAGAAGAAAATCTAATGACATGGCCTCCTTGTTCACCTGATCTGAACCCCATTGAGAACCTGTGGTCCATCATCAAATGTGAGATTTACAAGGAGAGAAAACAGTACACCTCTCTGAACAGTGTCTGGGAGGCTGTGGTTGCTGCTGCATGCAATGTTGATGGTGAACAGATCAAAACACTGACAGAATCCATGGATGGCAGGCTTTTGAGTGTCCTTGCAAAGAAAGGTGGCTATATTGGTCACTGATTTGTTTTTGTTTTGTTTTTGAATGTCAGAAATGTATATTTGTGAATGTTGAGATGTTATATTGGTTTCACTGGTAGAAATAAATAATTGAAATGGGTATATATTTGTTTTTGTTAAGTTGCCTAATAATTATGCACAGTAATAGTCACCTGCACACACAGATATCCCCCTAAAATAGCTATAACTAAAAACAAACTAAAAACTACTTCCAAAACTATTCAGCTTTGATATTAATTAGTTTTTTGGGTTCATTGAGAACATGGTTGTTGTTCAATAATAAAATTAATCCTCAAAAATACAACTTGCCTAATAATTCTGCACTCCCTGTATGTTTAGTTTAAACTAAGAATACCAAGAGAAAAAAGCAAATTTGTTGATAAAAGTAAATTCGAAAGTTGATTAAAATTACATGTCCTATCTGAATAATGAAAGTTTAAATTTTGACTAGACTGTCCCTTTAAGGTTTCTTAATGCTACAGGGCAATATAATTTACAAGTGCAAATACATATACCGTAAGTATTTCAGATTTGTGAAGCCACAGTGCAAAATCCACATGCATGCTTTGCATATAAAGGTGAAGACTTATCTTCTGATATTGAGTAGAAATTATTCTATCTCACATATAATTAAGCACTGCAGGTAAAGCTATAGAAATGTCTTCAATGTAAAACTCAACCACTTGTATCAATATTTTTTTGTTTTCCTATTTAGGAATCACGCTTTGATTTTTTTTTGTTTTACTTTGACCACATAAATTGCAATGTCTGGCATTAATTAAAGGAATGGTAAATATTTTTTTGGGAATGTGTCCCCAAAATGGAGAAATTTATGAATAATATCCTGAGAACACATAAAAATACTACATTATTTTTTAAGCAGAGAGGGCATTGTTTGGATTGGTAAGACTCCTGCGTTTGTTGGGGATTTTTTTTTAGTGTAAACCCTTTGTATGCAGTAAAGAGTTTTAATTTAACTCTTTGTGCTCAGACTTTTTTGTGCATATTACTGCATAATTTTAATAATATTTATATATGTTTATTTATTTATACTTGCAGTGGGGGCACCATGGGTTCATGGCAGTTTGCTATAGACTCTCTACAGCACCATAGTAGTTACATAGCTTATCTTTTAATTTGGATGCTATATATATATATATATATATATATATATATATATATATATATCACAACAATTATTGCATGCCTGTTCCATATACTGTTACTAGTATTCTATCAGTATTACACACATATATATATATATATATATATATATATATACACACACACAAACATATATATATATATATATATATATATATATATATATATATATATATATATATATATATATACATACACACACACACACACAGTACATATATATATATACACATACATATATCATAATACGTTGTATTATTGAAACCAATATTGTTTTTGCAGTGGGACTACACTAGGTACCTGACAGTTTTTGTTATAGGCTCTATACAGCACCAAAGTAGTTAGGTAGCATACCTTTTAATTTGTGTGTAAAATAAATAACAACAATAATTACTATTAATAATTTCTCAGTGGCCTCCTATATTGCACACAGGGCATGCCTGTTGCCTATACTTTTAATATCTGTATTACGTATATGGTAGTACTGTGTTACCCTCATCTATTTTAAAAACATATTTGTTATTGCAGTGGGGGCACCAACAAAAAACTAGTAGCTAAAATATAATTTTATTAATCTTATATAATATTTATTAGACATCAATGTACTATTTTTCTGACTGCTGCCACCACCACCAACAGTAGTACCACTGCCCCCAGCACTTTCACTAGCACCGGAGAGTCCATGTCCACTTCTTCTTGTCTAATGAGAGGAAGCAAGACAAGAACTGAAGCCATTGTGTGCTGCTCTTGCTCAAATAACTAGTGGCGGCAGAGGCAGAAGGGTCATCTATATCATCTGCTATATAAGGTAATTTCATGTCAACCAGAAGTAGGAGATATGCTCACCAGGAGAATAGCTGAATTAAGAAATATTTTCTTGCCAAACTCCTCATTATCTGCATTAGAAATTGCATTGGATTGGTTACTTTCTAATAGTGCCTCACCATAGGATAACTTCATTAACAATGCAAGATATCATCTTTTGGAAATTGATTTTTTTTTTTATTATTTTTTTTTTGAAGATGAAGCAAACAGTATAAACAAATTACTGGAATCATACAATAAAAATCAGTATGACTATATTGGGAAGAGGTCTCATTACAAAGTTGTTTGCTAGGAAACAGTGCATAACAATGAAATACAAATAACAAAAACATCATAAGATATACAACATGCGATGCTGTTCTCACGGGAAGACATAAAAGTATCAGTTATGGAGGAGTTTGAATGTATAGTGAACAAAAACAAATGGGGTAAACATCCGACTAACTGATTCAAAGTGTGTCTAATGCCATTAGGTTTGCAGGTTGTTGGACAACTGGCAGAGGAGTTGTATATTCATTTGGTCTGAAATGTTTGTGGGTGTGAGGGGAGTCCTGAGGGAGTTGAAGTGTGGTCATAAAGATGGTGGTACTTGATTCAAGTATTCCTCCCAGAGGAAGCAAATGGAATGATATAGTCATTTAGATGCTTACTGTGTGTGTAGTGGTATTTTTCCAGCTGGAGAGATTGGGAGGTTACCTCTCTCTAAATGTTAACCGAAGGGAGGGGCAGAGACTTCCAGTTTTTCGGGATAAGTCTTTTTGCTGAGTTGACCATAATGGTCATCAATGTGAGTCTCAATTTACACTTAACCTTAGTGAATTTGTTGAAAAGGAAAATCCAGATGTTTTGGTCAAGGGTCATTGAGAGAGCATTTTCTATTTCGGTCTTGATCGACAACCAGTATAATTGGGTGATAGAGCAGGCCCACCAAATGTGAGTGGGGGTGCCTTCAGTGTTACAACCTCTCCAGCAGTTTGGGGAGGATGTGGGGAATATAATGTGTAAACGGGTTGGTGTGTAATACCATCTGTATAAAAATGTAACATTCATCTCTAATGTGTATATAGAGGATGAAGATTTGGTCATGGAGGAGAAGATTTGCTGCCATGTTTTATGGGTCAGGTGTGCGCCAATCTCTTTTTCCCACTTGTCTACATAGGAAGGGTATGAGGTAGTGTGTTAATGCATAAGTAGTTGATATGAGGTTGATAGGAGACCCCGGTTTAATGTGTCCCGGATACGGATGCTTTCTAAATTAATTAAGTTGTGCGCGAGTTGGGTTTTGTGACGGTTTCTCGTGAGACAGCTGAGTGTAATGGAACCAGTTTTCGTATGCGGGACCTAGGTGGGGGATGATCTCGACCTAAGGTTTGGGTTTAACGTTATCTGTAAGGATATGGCAGGGAATAGATTTAGTTATATGAGGTTTCAATATTGCTTGCCCTGGTTGCTGAAAGGGGAAATCTAAGTTTTCTAAGCTGGGGGTAAGGGGGGAGGCTATTGTGGATATGTAACACTTTTGTTAAGTCATCATTTTTCCCCCACTTAGAAAACCACTGTGGAATTGATATAAAATCTTAAAGGGACAGTCTAGTCAAAATTAAACTTTCATAATTCAGAAATGGCATGCAATTTTAAATTTAGTTTAATCGTCACATTTGTTTTGTTCTCTTGGTATTCTTTGCTGAAAGCTAAACCTAGGTAGACTCATATGCACCTTTTTATGCCCTTGAATTCTTCCTCCTATCCCAGAGTATTTTTACATTTTTAACAGCTAGACAGTGCTTGTTCATGTATGTCATGGAGTTATTTATGAGTCAGCACTGATTGGCTAAAATGCAAGTCTGTCAAAAGTACTGAAATAAGGGAGCAGTTTGCAGGGACTTTGATACAAAGTAATCACAGTGGCAAAATGTATATTTATATAACTTTCTTGGTTATGTGAAACTGGAAGCAAGTGGATGTTGAGTATTACGCTGCTACGGATGCGTATTGATAGAGTATGTACATCTGACATTAATGCAAGGTTTGTGTTATGGGCAATCATGTTTGTTTTTAATCTGTTAGAGTTACGCACGGTGGTGTTATCATGTTGCTATGGTGATGGTTTTAACCTGAGGCTATTCTTGTCCTCAGCTGGGTTCCGTAGTAAGTTTGCGCATGCGCAGTTGAGCTTGGTAGACGTGCAGGGGCACAGCGATGGGTTTCCTGTTAAATAGGTGAGCTTTGAATATGCTCTGTTGGTCTGAGGACGGGGGCAACACCGAAAACGTTAACTTAAAAATAAAGTTTTGATATTATTACGGTGAGTGCCTTCCCTTTGCCTGCTTTACATGTATTTCACTTGAAGTGCACCCCAGATGATGAACTGCAGATAATGTGAGTGCTGGTACCCCTTTGCAATTATATATATATATATATATATATATATATATATATATATATATATATATATATATATATATATATATATATACATACATACATATATACACACACACACACACATATATATACACATTTATACATATATATATAATTCTCTCAAGGAGTATCACTTTTTGCAATTTTACCTTTAGAGTGCACGTTTGCCTTGGAGGCCTGCCATCCTCCCATACATAATTCCAAAAAATAGATAATGGCAACAGCACAATCTTTTAAAAAAACTTCTTCTTTATTTAGAACAACATCAGGATAAAAACATAGCGACGTTTCAAGCCTCTTGGGCCCTTCCTCATAACAATGTTTCGAGCCTCTTGGGCCCTTCCTCATGCATGAGGAAGGGCCCAAGAGGCTTGAAACGTCCCTATGTTTTTATCCTGATGCTGTTCTAAATAAAGAAGAAGTTTTTTTAAAAGATTGTGCTGTTGCCATTATCTATTTTTTGGAATTATGTATGGGAGGATGGCAGGCCTCCAAGGCAAACGTGCACTCTAAAGGTAAAATTGCAAAAAGTGATACTCCTTGAGAGAGTAAAGGAAAATAGTGCTGGACTGTCTGCTATATTTTTTACACACACATATATATATATATATATATATATATATATATATATATGTGTGTATGTGTGCGTGTGTGTGCGCACACATTTATGTGTTTTACTGTATATGTATTTGTTCTGCACATATTTAACATTCCAAAATTCATCACATACAGGATAATGTCCTTTTTATTGTAAATACATATTTCTATTAATATCTTTAAATATACCTATACCTGAATATCTATTCCTATAGATATATAGGTATAGATATGTATTTTACATGAAAAGTATCGGATGTATATAAAAATATATTTTTAATAATAAAAAAGTGCATTATTTTCAATGTGAAGAACACAGCAATGGAAAATATGCATTTTGTACATCATGTTTCGTGATTTAGGTTTTACGAGGTTGTGTTAGTGCACATAAAAACTTAGTTATCTTGAGGCGCGCATTATTAAAATATTCTTCACAAGGATAACATTTAGTCAGGTGGTACTTAGAAACTATTTATTAGGGGTTCTTGCAAATCAAATGGAAATCATATGTTTACCTAACACAGCAAACAGTTCTTAAAAAAAACAAACTGTTGAGCAGCCAAACAGGGAAGACGTGCTTAAGAGAGCTCCTGCTATATTTTATCAAATATAAAGGATGGAGAGTTTACATGCATCTTTACATTCCCTGATACTGGATCTTGCTCGTAAGATGGACGATAACTTCACTGACTTACAAGCTTCCATCAAGCAGATCAGCATGGCAAATGGCGCTGCACAGCTTATACCTTCCGAATAAGGCGCTGTAGCGTCAAACGAGGATCTTCCTACTCTAAAGCAGTTACCACTTGACCTAACGGCGAGGTATGGACAGTTTGCAGTGCACACCGAGAGAGAAATTACTGACCTCGGTTTGGAGGCTTCCGTCTCTGCTGGCTTTCCGACTGTCACTGGTACAGTGATTACGCCCGGGACACATGCTCTTCCTTCTATGCCGGATGGCAAATGATTGCTGCCCATGGAACGCTTTATCAACCATGTCTACCCGGCTCCCTTTGTCACTAACATACACATGGGTATTTTTTTTAATATTTTTCGATTTTTCTTGGGTGATTCCTGTGTATGATTAAATGCATGTAGGCTACAAGTAGCATCCCTGTAGGAAAATGAGTTAAACAAGACAAATAGAGAGCAGGAGAACTCAAGAAATTGGTTAAGGAATAGCTCAAATCATTTGAGGTGTATTTGTGTGCAAATAAGTGTTCCTATAAAGAATGTAAGAGAAGAGAAAAATGGAAACGGTGGGAGAAGCTAAGATATTCTAGTAAATTTGATTTGTAATATTTGGAAAGATATGTAAAGTGCAAGCAAATCGGGAATGTGTTGTTGTATAGCATCTAAGATGTAATCTCATACCAATTGTATAAGAGTCAGATGTATTATGTTTTTCTTTTTGGAATGAAATGTATTTATTTCAGCTTCGACCCCAATAAAAAGAATTAAAAAAAAAACCATACACATGGGTAAGCTTTTTGGTTCCGATACCCCATGGAAAGCTGACACCGCGCAAAATTTTCCACGCCAGCGGCCATCATCTCAGTGCAACTTACCAAAAAAACCCTGACCGTGCATATGACATGATTTTGCGGATTTGGCTATCGGTTGGGACTTTTCCTTGCCTACTTGTTTGCTTTCACAGTTACGGGTTCAGTACCTTAAGAGTTGGAATTGGGTGAGGTCTTTAATGTTACAGGACATCTATGGGCTCAACCAGATGACCTTTTGACTTGCCATAAGCAGACTGTTACGAGATGAACTGATTTTGATACTAACTTTTTAGTCAGCATAACAGTATGGTCTGATGGCGTTTTCCCTTATTTGTCTGAAATTACTGAAGTTAGTCGCATTAACAGTGACATTCCAAACCTCAAAAGCAGACTTAACACCATTTCTCGCTCTCTTTCTCTCTGAATAATAACACTAATGCAGGATGATCAGCTTATCTAGGCTCCTTAAAAGTCCCTATAGTAACTTTTGATTATTTAGTTTATACTTAAGCATTATATGTCCATCTGTTCACTGTTAATGTTTGCATTTTTAGCACATCTGTTTGCAGTTGAGATCCAACGGTGACATATCAAGTTTATAACTATCAGAGAATAATACATAACGTTATTTACTTTGGCCACTGCTATTTATATTATGTTTAAGTGATAGTTTATTATAAGCCTGTTTTCAAATGGTTCATAGCTCTCTTATGATATTGCCTTCCTACTATATCCAGGGAAATCTACCTATTATGTTATTTCTTGTGTATACATCTTCACTGAAAATGTTTGTGTATAATGAGGGAACACTTAATTTTCAATCTATTGGGGATGTACAGTCTGGATCTCGCAGTAAACCGCACTATGTCCTTCTGTAATTATATTTAACGCCTAGATCTATATTGTATTAGTATATTATATTATTGTTATTAAGGTTATAGAGTTGCTTATCATCTCATGACAACCACCACTTCATTTAGTATAAAAGTTTACATTGCTAATTTAGTTGAAAGTAACTAGGCTCCTTAAGTTGATCCTCTAACCCATTGAGTTGCACCAGAGATAGTTTTACCATAGCTATAGCTTAAACATTCAAACATATTATTAAACCCTTGCATCATGTCATATAGACTCCAACCCTTTATAACTTGTGGTCGCCTTTAATATATAGTATGTATTCCTCTTACTTTATATGGCCTGAGTCATTTTTGAACGGGTATATTTGATAGTAACATATAAGTACATGGTACTTTATTGTTTATTTCTGTTCATACATGGATCATGTCATGTAGTACTCATCCTGTTAGCAAGCCTCCCTGCATACAAGTTTGGATGGTCTATTACAAATACTACTCGTATGCTATTCTCGGCCCATACCGCTATATACCAAGGATATATATGTGAGTTATATTACAAGACTTATTATAGTTATCTCTCTAGGAAATGATACTCTCTAGGGTGAATTTATGGTTAGTACAAATTATCTGTTACTGCTGGGCCCCTCTCCTCCCTTTCCCGCCGGTACCGGTAGCCTGTGGGTCATACCCCTACTCCTTTTCCTCGCATCGCCTATAGCTGGCATTTCCCCAGGAGAGGAGCCCATTCAGAAGTTCCATATATTCCATACATACTAATATCCCCCCTTCCGTATAACTTCCTTAAGACCAACCCTTATTCATCTTGTAGAAAGTAGAATTATTTGTATTACGTGCTGAACCAGGACTCAGTCGCCTTCTACTTAACTATGATATGTCCGAGACAGATTTAGATAGTTACCTCTTTATGTATTAGAATAAGCAGACCAAGTGATTGCTGTCACCTCACATGTAGGCATATATATGTATGTGCTTATTAGTGTGTGCAGGGGTGCTCATTTGTGTCTCTTTCTTTAACCTGACATGCCCTAATATTCACCCAAATGGTGTGTTGTTATACTACAGAATTCAGCGCTACTAGTAGACAAGTCTATTGTTATCTCACTTTCGGGGTATTGTTTGTTCAACTTTTTGCATAGTATGAGTTAAATACTGATAGTTGCAATATTTTCCCCTGTAGTTTATGTTACATATTGAAATTATAGAACAGTCCACTATAAAATCACTTCATCTAGCATGAGATTCTATTTATCAAATATGTAAAAACCTTTATTTATAGCATAGATGTTTATAATAGCCTTTTAGATGCCCTTTGCACTAGATCTGCATACATATGCACCTTTAAAGGCTATCCTCAGCTTTTGTTACAAACTACTACTCACTATGCTCTTTATTCCCAGTGGAGTCAATATCCGGTTATTAAGCAGTTGTCATGCAGTAATTATTTTCTTTTAATGTCAATTAGCTAACTAGCCATCTGTAGAAAGTCTCTCTATACGGCAGTATGCACCTGGTTTTATATATAGACACACTACTATTTTTAGGCTTACAGGTATCTGTTTCTGTTGGCTAAATGATATGCTATTCTTACGTTACATGTTATCTGTTTTGTTATGGTTCTCTCATGTATTCTCAGTTTCAGAAAAGTTTAAAATATTTAACATATTTACTAAGCTAGATGGGCTGCTTGGACACATGTTTTATGTACTCTTGCCAGTCTATACACTTGTGCTGAATTATTTTTTATCTGTTAAGTATCAGCATGTTATGGCCTTGTGTGCAGGATAAGATCATATCATTTCATGAGCATAGAAGTCAAGTATCTTGCCTAAAGTCACTATTTAAGCAAGATACCATGGTCATCTAGGCTAGCTTAATACATCAAAGTGCCTGTTTATGATACATTGTTCAGCATGCTTCCGACATAGCGGCAACTCTTGGCGCATATACTATGCCTTTAAATTTTTAGATCTATAAATATATTATATTTATGCGCAATCTCCTTACCTAGCTTATAGGCCGCATACAGGAAAGGCATGCCGGAGGTCATAACTATTCCCATTTAATTCTAAGCAACTCATCTTGATATAGCTCTCTTTCCCATCTAAGTTAAGAAGCTAGCACAATATATATTGTCGGTTTCCCAATAGATTGTTTAACTCACTTGCTTACTATTAAAATATCCTTTTGTATACCCCCAACATGATTATGCACAGCCCATAAGAAACAGATAGATAGCACAATCCCATGGCACATCTATCTTGATTCGCTGGCACGACTAAGAGATATAGCCAAGCTACCTCTCAAATAAATCTGTGTATTTATATATGGCTCCGCCCTCCATCCTTTCCCCTATAAGCATAGCGGTGCTTATCCGCTGAATATCCCCCCCCCCTTCTTACTATATATGTGTTCTCCTTCGGGAGCTTCTACCGACCTACACGCCCGGTCATTAGTTACTCTGTATAATTGTGGCCCATTGGGCCTAGAACTATGTTACCAATAGGTCGGTTATTTATGCTATTTTATTGAAAAATCGAGGTGTCATTTGCCTGCTACCATTGTTTTATATAACTGGCGAATTGTTACACTCATTTTTGTTTATACCTTTTTCTTCTATCAAAAAGGAGTATTATGTTTTATGTTTATCATACTAAACCTCAATAAAAAATATTTAAAAAAAAAATAAAAAAAATAAATAAATAAAAAAAAATATTCTTCACATACACATATCTAAATATATACATATATATATATATATATATATATATATATATATATATATATATATATATACACACACACACATACAAACTTGTTGTTCAGGACCTGGTGTGTAATCCCATATAAACACCAAGAAAGAGCAGGCACGAAGAAGAAATGACAACCATCTTTAATGTGTCAAAGACAAACATACACCTAGATTACGAGTTTTGCGTTAGAGTTAAAAAGCAGCGTTGGCCGGTCCCAACGCTTCTTTTTAACGCCCGCTGGTATTACGAGTCCTGCAGGTACAGGTGTAACTCTCACTTTTTTGGCCAGACTCGGAAATTCCGCAAATCCACTTACGTCAATTGCATATCCTATATTTTCAATGGGACTTGCAATTACACCTACTCTAATCCCTCTAACAAAATAAAAAAGCCCCCCAAAATAAAAAAAGCCCTACCCTACACTAAAATATAAATAGCCCTTAAAAGGGCCTTTCGCGGGTCATTGCCCCAAAGAAATCAGCTCTTTTACCTGTAAAAAAAAATTACAATTCCCCCCCAACATTAAAACCCACCACCCACACAACCAACCCTACACTAAAACCCACCAAATCCCCCTTAAAAAAACCTAACACTAACCCCTTGAGGATCACCCTACCATGAGACGTCTTCACCCAACCGGGCAGAAGTGGTCCTCCAGACGGGCAGAAGTCTTCATCCAAGCCGGGCAAAAAAGGTCCTCCAGATGGGCAGAAGTCTTCATCCAGACGGCATCTTCTATCTTCATCCATCCGGCGCGGAGCGAGTCCATCTTCAAGACATCCGACGTGGTGCATCCTTCTCGGCCGACGACTACCTGATGAATGAAGGTTCCTTTAAGAGACGTCATCCAAGATGGCGTCCCTTCAATTCCGATTGGCTGATAGAATTCTATGGGTTTTATTTTTAGGTTAGGGCTTTGGGCCGCAAAAGAGCTAACTGCCCTTTTAAGGGCAATGCCAATCCAATGGAGAGCTTAGGTTTTTTTTAGTTAGGATTTTTTTTGGGGGGTTGTTTGTGTGGGTGGTGGGTTTTACTGTTGGGGGGGTTGTTTGTATTTTTTTTACAGGTAAAAGAGCTGATTACTTTGGGGCAATGCCCCGCAAAAGGCCCTTTTAATGGCTGTTGGTAGTTTAGTTTAGGATAGGTTTTTTTTTTATTTTGGGGGGGCTTTTTTATTTTGATAGGGCTATTAGATTGGGTGTAATTAGTTTACATTTCTGTAATTTGTTTATTATTTTCTGTAATTTAGTGGGGGGGGGTTGTACTTTAGATAATTGTATATAATTTAGTTAATTGTATGTAATTTATTTAATTGTATTTAATTGTAGTGTAGTGTTAGGTTTTATTTTACAGGTACTTTTGTATTTATTTTATCTAAGATGGCTACAATGTAACTATTAGTTATATTGTAGCTAACATAGGGTTTATTTTATAGGTAAGTAGTTTTAAATAGGAATAATGTAGTTAATGATAGTAATTTTATTTATATTTATTTAAATTAGATTTAAGTTAGGGGGTGTTAGGGTTAGACTTAGGTTTAGGGGTTAATAAATTTATTATAGTGGTGGTGACGTTGGGGATAGCAGATTGGGGTTAATAACATAATGTAGGTGAAGGCGGTGTTGTGGGTGGCATCTTAGGGGTTAATAAGTATAATGTAGGTGGCAGCAGATTAGGGGTGTTTAGACTCGGGGTACATGTTAGGGTGTTAGGTGTAAACATAACTTTATTCTCCCATAAGCATCAATGGGATATCGGGCAGCAGCGAACATGAGCTTTCACTGCTTTCAGACTCCCATTAATTCCTATGGCATCCGCCGCCTCCAGGGTGGCGGATTTAAAACCAGGTACACAGGGCCGGAATAGTGCTGAGAGTACCTGGTAGAAATTTGTTAACTTTTAAAAGTAGTCAGATAGTGCCGAATTTGCATTCGGAACATCTGTAATGACGTAAGCATCGATCTGTGTCGAACTGAGACCAGCGGATCGTATGTTACGTCACAAAATTCTACTTTTGCCGGTCTGTAGGGTTTGATAACTAAGGGGAATCAGGCTCGCCACAATTACGCTGCGGAATTCCAGTGTATTTGCGGTTGATGGCTTGATAAATAGGCCCCATAGTCTCCACTCCCCTAACCTTATACACGCAAATTGAGATTGCACTCATGTCAACGTGTTTACTTGTAACTTATAAGTATGCAAGTTAGCACGGGCTCAGTGTTGGTTATCTTGACCCATGCTAATAATAGCGCACCTCTTGTAATCTGGCCCTATCGTGGGTTAGTAGGTATTAAACTAATTTATAATAATCATATTAAAATAACATTTTTCCTTCAATTAATTACTAGTTTTCCCATAATTTATCTATCCTTATTTGAAATTTATACATATACATTTTTGTTGTTAATTATATGGTAGGAATTGCTGTGAATCAATACATTTAGAATGGGCTATAATTATTAATCAGTGCAAGTGTTAAACCTTTTCTTGACCTACCTAATTAGGAACCTGTTAATTTCTCATTCATGTCTAATGATATCCTCATTAGTCTTATTTCCTATGTTCTATTTTATCTGAACTTTTCATCGAGAGGTGAAACAGAGGAGGTGGAAAGATCTAAATAGGTTAAATTATAATGCACACATCCTAATGCATGTTGCTCACATTCATGTTTTAACTGGAGCATTTTATATTATGTATACAGATATGCAAAATGTAATTTTTTTTTAAGTAGACAATTATTCAAGACAGTAAACAATATTTGGGCATTTTGTAATTCTTATATTTTTCCCCCTATTTTAGTCTTATAACAGGAGAGCTTATTTCATTGTACATAAAAGAGGTTATATCAGGATATTCCTGACTGTGACTATACTAATAGATATGTCTTGTGTTTATGACATATTAAAATAATTTATGTATTTTCAAGTCAAGAATGAAATTATATATTTTACAATGGCAGTGACATTTAATGCATTACAACTGTTTAACATTTACGGTACCTCCTCTTAAATATATATGCATTGAAAGATTATCATGTAATGTACAGAACAGATTTTATGGTCAAAACATCACTATTTAATGAGAATCCTTCAAAGAGCATTAATATACAAAGGAATAGAGCTTTACATGTGTAATGTACCCAGCAAATGAAGCACTGTACTTTCATTTTTTTCCTTTGAAAGTTATAGAGCTGCAATAAATTATTTATTAAGGAAATTAAAATTTAGGTTTTAGAAGCAAGTTCAAAATGTGCTACATTGCATTGCTCAAGCAAAATTAAACCTTTAGACTTGAGATGAGATGTTCCAATGCCATGTGTTTCTCTTTTACAAAAACATAATTTATGCTTACCTTATAAATTAAATTCTTTCATGGTGGTGAGAGTCCACAATCTGGTAGAATGAGCAGTAATCAGTTAAGGTGGAGGCAGACTGGCCTCTAAGAAAGCTATATGGATCAAGCGCTTCAACCAATAAGTCAAAGAAACAACAAACAGTTTTTGCCCTTTCTTAGAACCGGCAAAATTAACAAACAAGCTAAAAGTTTGTCTGAAATCCTTTGTAGTGTCAACATATCACTTCAAAGCTCTAACAATATCCAAATAATGAAGAGATCTTTCTGAATAATTATGAGGATTAAGACTTAAAGAAGGGACAACAATTTCACAATTTATATTGTCAGAAGACACAACCTTATCCTAATAAAAAATAAGATAATGATCACAAGAAAGAGTAGCTAACTTAGAAATTATTCTAGCAGAATAAAAGTTAAAAGAAACAAAAACTTCCAGAAAGAAGTTTAACATCCACCTTATGCATAGTCTCAAAAGGAGGAGCCTGCAAAATTGTCAAAACTAAATTAAGGTTCCAAGAAGGAGAAATTGGTTAATAACAGGTTTAATTCTGGGCAAGGCTTGAACAAAAACATGAATGTCAGGAAGATTAGCAATCTTCTTATAGAACAGAGCTAAAATGGCAGAAATCTGACCTTTCAAAAAACTAGCGGATAAACCCTTATCCAAACCATCTTATAAAAAAAGCAACAATTCTAGGAATTCTAAAAGAATGCCAAGAAAAACCCTGATTTGTACACAAATAAAAGAGGCCTTCCAAATCTTACAATAAGTAAGTCCCCTCCTTCTTTGGAACAATAAATAGGGTGGAGTTCCTGTCTACTTGAGCCTTCAGATCAAGCTCCCTTGGGGAGCTTGATCTGAAACCTTCTCAATATCCTTGAGACTATGGGGCCTATCTATCAAGCTTCGGATGGAGGGCCCATGTTTTAAAGACCGCTGCTCCATAACCCTGTCCGCCTGCTCTGAGCAGGCGGACAGACATCGACACAAATCAACCCGATCGAGTATGATCAGGTTGATTGACACCCCCCTGCTAGCGGCCAATTGGCCGCAAATCTGCAGGGGGCAGCATTGCACCAGCAGCTCACAAGAGCTGCTGGTGCAATGCTGAATACGGAGAGCATATTGCTCTTCGCATTCAGCGAGGTCTGTCGGATCAGGTCCAACACACCGTTGTTAAATAGGGCTCTATATTTAGAACCCCAGAAACCTAAAAAACTAAAAACAAGCTTCCTGAAAAAGTTGTAACATTTCCCCTACCAGAGCCTCTGGATTGAGGAATGCACCTTGGAAGGGAAGAATATTTCTTGCACTGCTTTGACCTGTTCCAGTTAGCACTTGGGTTCCAGAAGGAACCAGAGAAACTCTGATAATGGACAGAGGAAAAGGATTTCTGATACCTGTTCTGATGATAGGGGTGAAACCCAAATCAGCTTTAAAATATACCGTTGGACTTCTTGTGCTAAGGAAGAAAAGCTCCTTTACCCCCAGACACTGTAGACATAATGCAATTCAAACCAAAACCAAATAAAACATTTCCCTCAAAAGAAAGAGATAAAAGACTGGATTTGGAAATCGTGTCAGCAGACCAGGATTTTAGCCATAATGCTCCTCTAGAAAGAACAGCTCAAGACATAATCTTAGCATTAATGAAACTGCCCAGAAAGCCTATATAACCAAAAAAAAAAAAAAGAACAAGCAGCAGCAACTTCAGTAATAGATATGACTAGCCTGAAAATATAACCTGCTTGCAAATAAGCCACCCTAAGGAAGGATTTTAACTTCCTACCTAAAGAGTTTATAATGGAAGAGTTAGCTTCCAAAGGAATAGTAGTATATTTAGCCCCAACCGCTATTGAGAATAGTTTCCCAAAGCTCAATATTAGAAGCCGGTAAAGGATACATATTCTTAAACCTAGCAAAATGATTAAAAATGTATATCTGGCTCGTGATATAATCTCAGAAACTGCAACAAGGACACTTAGGGTCAGATTACAAGTGGAGCATTATTTAATGCTTCTGCTTGAGTGTTAACTGCTCTAGAAGTATTTTTTTCTGTGGGCGCCAGGTTGCGCTCGTATTACAAGTTAAAAGTAAACTGTTTTAGCTCACACGCTAACCCAATGAGAGTACCTATTTATTTATATGATTGTATATAGGATCACAAGTTCATAAAAAAGAAAATCCTTTATTTTAGTCGAAAATTTAAAAGCAGAAGCCATACAAACAAGTGGAAATCCAAGCTCAGGACTGTTAGCCAAACATGTTTTAGGCTCTCCCCTAGCCCTTGGTCACTGGCATATTTTAGTTCACTAACCTGACATGTATTTAAAGCAATTGTGTTTAATGAGAACACCTGTGAATTTATTTCTTAAAGTGCAAACATCATAGAAATAAAGGCTTCAAATTGCAAACATAATATAGATTGTTTAGATTACTACATGAAAAGTTATATAGAAGTTGGAAGAGGAAGAGAAAAAAAGGGAAAGAGAGGTGTAAGGGGACAACAAATAAATAAATAAAAATAACTCCCTCCAACAACATACTCCTCTCCTTCTTCTCTTCCCTTTCTTACCTAACCTCACATGTTTGTCTCTATATCTATTCTTCAAACGTTAATTATCCACAATTATTGTCAAACTATACTGAAGTAGATACAAAATGTTTTGTTTTAACAGTATAGATTTACATCCATAATGGAGTTTAATCCACCGGGATGTTTGGATTGTAACTTAAATATCCAAAGTACCTCCCTCTGGTCTAAGAGTCATTCCCTGTCTCTACTTGTTCTATGTATAGGAATATGATCTACAGGGAGTGCAGAATTATTAGGCAAGTTGTATTTTTGAGGATTAATTTTATTATTGAACAACAACCATGTTCTCAATGAACCCAAAAAACTCATTAATATCAAAGCTGAATATTTTTGGAAGTAGTTTTTAGTTTGTTTTTAGTTTTAGCTATTTTAGGGGGATATCTGTGTGTGCAGGTGACTATTACTGTGCATAATTATTAGGCAACTTAACAAAAAACAAATATATACCCATTTCAATTATTTATTTTTACCAGTGAAACCAATATAACATCTCAACATTCACAAATATACATTTCTGACATTCAAAAACAAAACAAAAACAAATCAGTGACCAATATAGCCACCTTTCTTTGCAAGGACACTCAAAAGCCTGCCATCCATGGATTCTGTCAGTGTTTTGATCTGTTCACCATCAACCTTGTAAATCTCACATTTGATGATGGACCACAGGTTCTCAATGGGGTTCAGATCAGGTGAACAAGGAGGCCATGTCATTAGATTTTCTTCTTTTATACCCTTTCTTGCCAGCCACGCTGTGGAGTACTTGGACGCGTGTGATGGAGCATTGTCCTGCATGAAAATCATGTTTTTCTTGAAGGATGCAGACTTCTTCCTGTACCACTGCTTGAAGAAGGTGTCTTCCAGAAACTGTCAGTAGGACTGCCCGAAAAGGCCCCACAAGCTCATCTTTGATGATACCAGCCCAAACCAGTACTCCACTTCCACCTTGCTGGCGTCTGAGTCGGACTGGAGCTCTCTGCCCTTTACCAATCCAGCCACGGGCCCATCCATCTGGCCCATCAAGACTCACTCTCATTTCATCAGTCCATAAAACCTTAGAAAAATCAGTCTTGAGATATTTCTTGGCCCAGTCTTGATGTTTCAGCTTGTGTGTCTTGTTTAGTGGTGGTCGTCTTTCAGCCTTTCTTACCTTGGCCATGTCTCTGAGTATTGCACACCTTGTGCTTTTGGGCACTCCAGTGATGTTGCAGCTCTGAAATATGGCCAAACTGGTGGCAAGTGGCATCTTGGCAGCTGCACGCTTGACTTTTCTCAGTTCATGGGCAGTTATTTTGCGCCTTGGTTTTTCCACACGCTTCTTGCGACCCTGTTGACTATTTTGAATGAAACGCTTGATTGTTCGATGATCACGCTTCAGAAGCTTTGCAATTTTAAGAGTGCTGCATCCCTCTGCAAGATATCTCACTCTTTTTGACATTTCTGAGCCTGTCAAGTTCTTCTTTTGACCCATTTTGCCAAAGGAAAGGAAGTTGCCTATTAATTATGCACACCTGATATAGGGTATTGATGTCATTAGACCACACCCCTTCTCATTACAGAGATGCACATCACCTAATATGCTTAATTGGTAGTAGGCTTTCGAGCCTATACAGCTTGGAGTAAGACAACATGCATAAAGAGGATGATGTGGTCAAAATACTAATTTGCCTAATAATTCTGCACTCCCTGTATTCCTTCTACTTGTAATACAGTATCTCTAGAGTCATGCTCCTGTATAAAATGTTTTGCTATGGGAGTATTGCTATCTGAGTTCTTAATATGTCTTAAATGTTGGAGCATCTTATTTCGTAGTATACGTTTTGTGCAGACAACATATTGTGTGTTTGTCAGGACCTTCTTCCTTTTTTAAATTTCTGTACCTTTAAGGTGTTAATTGTCCTCTCACTTACGTATTTAAACTTCCTAGTACCAGCATACCTTGCTGGATTATTGCAGTGAATGCTTATTCAGTAGGTGTATCGCAAGTCTCTCTAGCCACATTACACTCTTGTCCTAACTCTCAAGTTGCTACTAACCTCGTCAGACTTCCAGACTGCTAACTTGTATCCTGAATCGGTTACGCCAGCCTCTGCTGCTACTCTCCATGTAACGAGTCTCTATGCTCGCTTACGTCATCAGCAACCGCCAACCTTCTTGCTCTGTCAGATGCCAGAGTTTCAGTAAGAACCGCCAGCTAGCAAACAGCTGCTTTGCCACTCCGCTCCTATGCTCAGTCTCCTCTGCACCGCAGCCAATCAGAATGATATCAGCAGGTCGTATGTACACTAACTCTCTTTATTGCAATTATATATGTATATTTGTGAACGTACCTGTTTATTGCTACTGTTGCCAAGACTTACCTCTTAACCAGGAAACACAGATATAACACTTATGCTTACTTTTGTGTACCACTCCAAATGCTTGGCAGATCTGTGTGTAACTTTCCAGCAGTAAAGTCTGACACCTAACTCTAGGCTATAGGAAGACAGCAAGGATAACTTTAGCTATTTCAGATAGCTGTTATCCTCACTTTCACACTTACTAAACTGCCACTAACCAATACGTAGCATATCAATTTAAGTTACAACCTTTAAAATTTGAGATCTACCTTCACTTTTGTTTAATCTAAGAATTGGGTTTAAACCCCCTCAAGCTTGTTATCTCTGGTATGCATTTTAGGAATGTTTTTTGTATGAACTCTCTTGCAAACAGTTCTGTGTAGTGTGTATAAATTGACCATATGGTAGGAATTGTATTGTGTGCTTGGGGTGACAAGAGGTGGAATGTAACACAGTGTTGCCAGCTGTGCTATTTCACAAGAATTCAACTTCAATAAAAAGTGAAGTGGATTCTAGAGTAAAGTCCAAAAAATCAATATGTGATGCGTTGTGCTTTAGTGTGAAAATAAGGTTTAAATTGTTACTATTGGTGTTTTCATTAAATCGGTGGACGGACTGCTCGTCGCCATCCCATACCAAACAGCAAGTTATCATCTGTGTATACTATCGGCTAGATTACGAGTTGTGCGTTAGGCTGAAAAAGCAGCGTTAACAGGTCCTAATGCTGCTTTTTCACTACCGCTGGTATTACGAGTCTTGCAGGTTTAGGGGCACTGCACACTTCTTTGGCCTTACCGCAAAACGACTTACGTAAACTTCGTAAAGTCTTTTTTCTATGGGACTTCCATAGCGCTGATATTACGAGTCTGTCCTGGGAGGCCAAAAAGTGAGCGGTACACACTCTACCTCCGCGTCGGATGGATGAAGATAGAAGATGCCGTCTGGATGAAGACTTCTGCCCGTCTGGAGGACCACTTCACCTGACTTGGATGAAGACTTCTCTCGGCTTCATTGAGGACTTCAGCCCGGTTGGATGAAGACTTCTGCCGCTTCCTTGAGGATGGATGTCCGGTCTTCAGAACAGTAAGTCGATCTTCAGGGGGTTAGTGTTAGGTTTTATTAAGGGTGTATTGGGTGGGTTTTATTTTTTAGATTAGGGTTTGGGCCGCAAAAGAGCTAACTGCCCTATTAAGGACAATGCCCATCCAAATGCCCTTTTCAGGGAAATGGGGAGCTTAAGTTTTTTAGATAGTATTTTATTTGGGGGGTTGGTTGTGTGGGTGGTGGGTTTTACTGTCGGGGGTTGTTTGTATTTTTTTTACAGGTAAAAGAGCTAATTACAAAAGGCCCTTTTAAGGGCTATTGATAGTTTAGTTTAGGCTAGGGTTTTTTTTATTTTGGGTTTTTTTTTTTATTTTGATAGGGCTATTAGATTAGCTGTAATTAATTTAAATATCTTGGAATTTGTTTATTATTTTCTGTAATTTAGTGTTTTGTTTTTTTTGTACTTTAGCTAATTTAATTTATTTAATTGTTGTTAATTTAGCAAATTTATTTAATTATAGTGTAGTGTTAGGTGTTATTGTAACTTAGGTTAGGTTTTATTTTACAGGTACTTTGGTATTTATTTTAGCTAGGTAGTTATTAAATAGTTAATAACTATTTAATAACTATTCTACTTAGTTAAAAAAAATACAAACTTGCCTGTAAAATAAAAATAAACCCTAAGATAGCTACAATGTAACTATTAGTTATATTGTAGCTAGCTTAGGGTTTATTTTATAGGTAAGTATTTAGTTTTAAATAGGAATAATGTAGTTAATGAAAGTAATTTTATTTAAATTAGATTTAAGTTCGGGGGTGCTAGGGTTAGACTTAGGTTTAGGGGTTAATACATTTAGTATAGTGGCAGCGACGTTGGGGGCGGCAGATTAGGGGTTAATAAATGTAGATAGGTGGCGGCGATGTTAGGGATGGCAGATTAGGGGTTAATAATATTTAACTAATGTTTGCAAGGCGGGAGTGCGGCAGTTTAGGGGTTAATATGTTTATTATAGTGGCGGCGACATTGGGGGAGTCAGATTAAGGGTTAATAAGTGTAGGTAGGTTGCGGCGACATTGGGGGCGGCAGATTAGGGGTTATTAAATATAATGTAGGTGGCAGCGATGTTTGGGGCAGCAGATTAGTGGTTAATAAATATAATGTAGGTGGCGGTGGT